>NC_057795.1:132709430-132842584 GCF_018294505.1 Triticum aestivum | reverse complement strand
TACTCAGACAAGTTACTTCCGCTGTTGGCTTGTATGATTGTATAACTTGTATGTTGGGTCGTGAGACCCGTAACTTTGTGTGTATATTATGTATGGCTCCCTGAGCCTTAAATAAAGTACTTGTGTCGTAGAGTCATGTTGTGATGCTTCGTTGTATTTGCACATATCGAGCATAATGTGTGTATGATTGAAATGCTTGGTATGTGTGGGATCTGACTATCTAGTTGTTTATCTTTAGTAGCCTCTCTTACCGGGAAATGTCTCCTAGTGTTACCGCTGAGCCATGGTAGCTTGCTACTGCTCTGGAACACTTAGGCTGGCCGGCATGTGTCCTTCTTCGTTCCTGTGTCTGTCCCTTCGGGGAAATGTCACGCTTTGAGTACCGGAGTCCTGTTAGTCCGCTACAGCCCGGTTTACCGGAGTCCTGCTAGCCCAGTGCTACAGCCCGGACCCACTTGCTGATGACCGACACGGTCGAAGCTGGGTCATGGATGCCTGTCCCTGTAAGTCTGTGCCACTTTGGGTTTACGACTAGTCATGTCAGCCCGGGCTCTTTATCATATGGATGCTAGCGACACTATCATATACGTGAGCCAAAAGGCGCAAACGGTCCCGGGAAAAAGGTAAGACGACACCCGTGGGGACACCGTGCGTGAGGCCGCAAAGTGATATGAGGTGTTACCAGCTAGATCGATGTGACATTGAGTCGGGGTCCTGACACGTAACTCCAAATCAAATAATTTATATATTAAAAATTATCAGAAAAATCCAATCTATCCATCTGTACCATTTTCATGCATGTTAGAACAACTTATGACTACTGTTTAGGACAATTCAATTAAATGGCATTTAAGAAATCACATATGGAGTTTGAATTTGAACCTAGTGTTCAAACCAACTCCATTTAACTTGTTGTTAGTTGCATTAGCTCAATCAACAACATGTTGCCATGTCATGATCATGCATCATACTGTGCATTGCATTGATCGTGTTTCTTCTGTGTTTGCCAGTGTTGTTCCCCCTCGGTAGACGCTGTACCAATGATGTGATCGTTGACACTGATGAAGACTGAATGTTATCTTCAGAAGTGCCAGGCAAGCAAAACCCCCTTGCTCATTCCGATACAATCCTACTCTCTCGCCTTGCTCTGTTTTACTGCATTAGGACAACAACGAGTCATTTGTTACTTGCTGCGGTAGCTGAACCTCTTTATCCTCTGCATGACCTGTCATTGCCACAGTAAATAGATGAAACCCACTAGTATGAGTAGGAGTTGTTTGAGCCATGTTGTGCCTACTCATTCATGTTTGTTTGTCATGCCTGCTACTGCTTAGAGTTGAGTCAGGTCTGATTCATCGGGGATGAATCAGAGGTGTATGAACATGTCCTATTGTGTGTGAGCTAAGTGTGTGAATACGATTTGGTAAAGGTAGCGGTGAGAGGCCATGTAGGAGTACATGGTGGGTTGTCTCATTGAAGCCGTCCTTAGGAACTGAGTTCTGTGTTTGTGATCCATGATTCAGCTACTACCATGCATTGGGCCCGAAACCAATGGACCCTCTCGGCTTCTTATTCACCCTAGTTCTCTGTCCAGGAGTTGCAAGTAGTTTCTGGTGTTCGTAACCTACTGGAGGGCGTGGACAGCGCTGACCGTAGGGGTGGGCTGTGATGCGGTAGGTATGTGGCACTGTGTACCGGATACCCGTTAGGTATCTCGGGAACCCTGCACACATCGTTTGGGGCTGTGAGCGAAACTCCGGCCGGATCTCCTCATGGATGGAACCCAAATAGGCGATAAACCTGGACTAGAGACTTGAGTGTTTAGGCAGGCCGTGGCCGACACCCACGTTGGGCTTCCGCTTGAAGGTTGCTGTCAGGACCCCGACTCGATGTCACATCGATCTAGCCGGTAACACCTCATATCACTTTGCGGCCTCACGCACGGTATTCCCACGGGTGTCGCCTTACCTTTGCCTGGGACCGTTTGCGCCTTTTGGCTCACGTATATGATAGTGTCGCTAGCATCCATATGATAAGGAGCCCGGGCTGACATGACTAGTCGTAAACCCAAAGTGGCACAGACTTACAGGGACAGGCATCCATGACCCAGCTCCGAACGTGTCGGTCATCAGCAAATGGGTCCGGGCTGTAGCACTGGGCTAGCAGGACTCCGGTAAACCGGGCTGTAGCGGGCTAACAGGACTCCGGTACTCAAAGCGTGACATTTCCCCGAAGGGACAGACACAGGAACGAAGAAGGACACATGCCGGCCAGCCTAAGTGTTCCAGAGCAGTAGCAAGCTACCATGGCTCAGCGGTAACACTAGGAGACATTTCCCGGTAAGAGAGGCTATTAAAGATAAACAACTAGATAGTCAGATCCCACACATACCAAGCATTTCAATCATACACACAATATGCTCGATATGTGCAAATACAACGAAGCATCACAACATGACTCTACGACACAAGTACTTTATTTAAGGCTCAGGGAGCCATACATATCATACACAAAGGTACGGGTCTCACGACCCAACATACAAGTCATACAGTCATACAAACCAGCAGCGGAAGTACATTGTCTGAGTACAGACAACTAGTAAAAATAAAAGAGGCTTGGAAAGCCTAGCTATACTACGTTGTCCATCACAAGCTCAGGGTCACCACCTGGGTCTTTAGCCTACTCATTGATGTCAACGTCTACATAGAACCCATCAGAAGGGGTTGCAGCGTCTTCTGTAAAAATGTAGATTATAGCAACATGAGTACAAAGGTACTCAGCAAGACTTACATCAGATCCTACATACATGCATAGTATCAAGAAGGGTTGGTGGAGTTATTGCAGCAAGCCAGCTTTGACTCTTGGCTAGGCTATCCTACGATACTTCAATTTGAAATGGTTTTGCGCACACGAGTCCACTACTCACCACTTCAATACACTACCGAGGATCCACCTCCGTCTTCCTACGGAAGAGCCATCCTCGGCACTCACACTTATCTTGAGGCTTTTAGTAGTTTCCATTTACTTGTCTATGAACTGTATCGGCAACCAAGTAGTCCTTTACCGCGGACGCGGCTATTCGAATAGATCATGTTAACCCTGCAGGGGTGTACTTCTTCATACACGCTCTCACCACTTACCGTCGTTTACACGACATGTACTGGGCAACCTTCAAGCGGAAGCCCAACGTGGGTGTCGGCCACGACCTACCTAATCACCTAAGCCTCCAGTCCAGGTTTATCGCCTATTCAGGTTCCATCCGCAGGGAGTCCGGCCGAGGTTTCCCATACGGCCCCGAACGATGTGAACAGGGTTCCCGAGATACCTAACGGGTATTCGGTACACCCGGCCACATACCTACCGCATCACAGCCCACCCCTACGGTCAGCGCTGTCCACGGCCTCCAGTAGGCTACAAACACCAGAAACTACTTGCAACTCCTGGACGGAGAACTAGGGTGAATAAGAAGCCGAGAGGGTCCATTGGTTTCGGGCCCAATGCATGGTAGTAGCTGATTCTTAAATCACACATACAGATCTCAGTGCTTAAGGTCGGCTTCAATGAAACAACCCACCATGTAATCCTACATGGCCTCTCATCGATACCTTTACCAAATCGTGTTCACCACACCACTCTCATTACCGACATAATCATTTCACTCTAGCCCATCACCTAGATGAACCAGACCTGACACGACTCTAAGCATAGCAGGCATGGCAAGGTAGGAACAACACATACATATGGCTCAATCAACTCCTACACATGCTAGTGGGTTTCATCTAGTTACTGTGGCAATGACAGGTCATGCAGAGGAAAAGGGTTCAACTACCGTAGCACACAGCAGTTTGAAACGCGTTGTCTTAATGCAGTAAAAGAGAGCAGGAGCGAGAACATGGGATTGTATCGATATGATCAAATGGTTGGTTGCTTGCCTGATGGTTCGATGCACTGATACGGTTCTTCGTTAGGGTAATCACGGTACTCCTCGGAGGCAGAACCTGTCGTAAAGGATAGCGATGCACAAACATCACCAAACAATATGCGACAATATGATGCATGCATGAAACATGGCAATATGAGTGTGTTGGGCTAATGGAACTAAAACCAGAAGGGTTTGAACAAATTTGAATCAAAGATTCAAATTTCAAACTCAAGCATGGCCTTTTAAAGTGCTTTTCCTTGTTCTGCTTGAAACATCAATTTAACTTGTTTGATCATGCATGAAAATGGTACAGATGGATAGATTGGATTTTTCTGATCATTTTTCATATATAATTTGTCCAAATTGGAGTTACAGAATAAAAGTTATGAATTTTTGAAGTTTAAATAATATTCTGGAATTTCCTGATTAAATTTAAATCCAGAAATTATAATTATTGCGCCAGCATGACGTCAGCATGACGTCAGTGGTCAACTGCGGCTGTCTGGGGTCAAACCTGACGTGTGGGGTCCACACGTCAGTGACAGGGGGGTTAAACAGGGTTAGTTTAATCCTAATTAGGGGTTAGTGGCGCTGGGGGCCCAGTGTCAGTGTCAGGGGGTTAACCATTAGTGGTCAGCACCAATCCTAATTAGCTACAGGGCTGGGCCCACCTGTCAGGGACTCAGGGGGGGTTCCTGCCGTGGTCAAAGTAGGTCAAACCCACCGGCGACGTGACGCCGGCGAGGCCCGAGACGGCGGCGCGACGCGGGATCGCGCTACAAGGCACGGGCGAGGCCGTGCTGTGGCTCGTTGGAAAGCTCTTGCTCCCGCGCGTCGAACGGTGGCCGTGGCTGGGCCTGGGGTGGCCGGAGTTGACGGCGGCGAGCTCGGCTGCGGCCGCCGGAGTTCGGGTGCGGTCGGGATCGGTGTTGCAGGGGGTTTGGGGAGGCGTTAGTGCGTGCTGCGTGCTCCTAGTGAGGTGTGGAGCATGATAGTGTGCTCGGTTGGGTGCTACGGTGACCGTGGCCACGACGGCGACATCGCCGGCGGCGTGGAGCTCTCGGCCAAGGTGGGGCTAGGGCCTAGAGATCGAACGAGACCAGGGGAGAAGGGGGAAACGACTCGAGGGCTCACCGCGGAGCTGCAGGGATGGTTAGCGGGCTCGGGGACGCGCTGGAGACGGCAAATTTGACGGCGACGATGGTCGGAGCCCGAAGAGGGGAATGGCGACGTGGCGGCGATGCAGGGCTTCCGGGGAGCTGTGGGTCGGTGGAGAGGGAAGAGGGGGTCGAGGCGGAGCTCCTGAGCTAGTCGGGGGAGCGAGGGGTGGCCGGAGACGGCTGCTGTGGCGAACGGCGGCGAGGGTGGTGTTCGGCCGTGTGAGAGAGAGAGCGAGGGAGAGGAGGGAAGAGCCGGGGGAGAGTGAGAGAGAGCAGGGGGGAGGCGTGGCGTCGTCCAGGGACATCGAGGCGAGGAGGGGAGGGCAGGCAGGCAGGGAGAGAGGTGGCGTGGCGCGGTGGCGCGCGCGCGCCGGCCACACTCCCCTCCCTCTGTCGGGACGAAGACGACAGAGGAGGGAGACGGGCTGGGCCGCCTGCTGGCTGGGCCGGCCAGCTGGCTGGGCTGCACAGGGAGGAGCCCAGGTAAGCTTCTCCCTTTTATTTTTTTTCTGTTTTCTAATTTCTGACATTTGTTTTGATTTAAATAATATATTAAATCATTTATTTAACTTATGCCAATTTTTGCAGGAGCTATATATATTATTCCAGAGCTCCTTTATATTTGGCATAATATTTGGACATACATTAATATATATAATTAATATATTTCCAATGCAAATATTTATGCATTAATTCCAAATGCCCAAAATAAATACCTATGAGCTCTTAAAAATATTGGTTTGATTTTTATCTCTGTCCAATATTTTCAGAGAGCAACATGAGCATTTTCTTGGACCCTTTTGGAGAAATTTTTATTTGGGTCATTTCCAAAATGATTCTGAGGGTTTCACAGATCCCCATTTCAAGTTTCTGATGAAAGAGTAAACATGATGCAACACTCTAATGCATGGCTAACTAGGATGTGACAACTCACCCCCACTCAAAAGAATCTCGTCCCGAGATTTGGGTTCCTCCGGGAAGAAGGCAGGATACTCGAGTCGAAGACGATCCTCCCTTTCCCAGGTTGCTTCATCCTCCGAATGGTGCGACCATTGAACTTTGAGAAACTTGATATTATGACGTCGGGTGGTACGTTCGGCCTGATCGAGGATACGAATGGGGTACTCTCGATATGTAAGATTATCTTGGAGATCAAGCATTTCGTGGTCCACTTCACGGATAGGATCCGAGAAGCAACGCTTGAGTTGAGAAACGTGGAAGACATCGTGGACCCTGGAGAGGTGCGGAGGTAGTTCCAACTGGTAGGCAACTCCTCGTTTGGCAAGAATGCGAAAAGGTCCAATGTAACGAGGAGCCAATTTGCCTTTGATACCGAAACGATGGGTTCCCTTCAGAGGGGTGACTCGAAGATAAGCCTTCTCGTCAACCTCGAAAGTCATAGCCTTATGTTTTCGGTCATATTGACTCTTTTGACGAGATTGGGCTGTTTTCAACTTTTCACGAATGATGCGAACTTGTTCTTCTGCTTCCTGAATCATGTCCGGGCCAAAGAATTGTCTTTCCCCGGTCTCTGACCAGTTAAGGGGTGTTCGACACCGTCGTCCATAGAGAACTTCAAAAGGGGCTTTACCCAAGCTAGATTGATAGCTGTTGTTGTAAGCGAATTCGGCAAATGGAAGGCACTTCTCCTAGTCCATTCTGAATGAGATAACAGAGGCTCGAAGCATGTCTTCTAGAATCTGGTTGACGCGTTCCACTTGACCACTCGACTGAGGGTGGAAGGCGGTGCTAAAGGAGAGACGAGTCCCCATAGCATTTTGGAAACTTTCCCAAAATCGAGAGGTGAAAAGACTTCCTCGATCCGAGTTAATTTCCAAAGGAACACCATGGAGGGACACTATTCGGGAGATGTATAAGTCTGCCAGCTGGCTAGCGGTTATACTCTCACGAACAGGTAAGAAATGAGCTACTTTGGAAAGACGATCGACAACGACGAAGATAGCATTATTCCCTCTCTTGGTCCTGGGAAAACCGGTAATGAAATCCATACCAATTTTATCCCATTTCCATTCAGGAATAGCTAAGGGTTGAAGGGTGCCAGCAGGCCGTTGGTGCTCTGCTTTTACACGACGACAGACGTCGCAATTTGCAATATACTGAGCAATTTCTCTCTTCATCCTAGTCCACCAGAACCTCTGGCGTAGGTCCTGATACATCTTAGTACTACCGGGATGAATGGTGAGAGGAGATTCATGAGCTTCCTTAAGGATTAATCGCCTTAGGTTGCGCACTTTGGGAACAACTAGTCGATTCCCGAAGTATACGACTCCTTGATCATTAATGGAGAAACAATTCGCAATTCCTTTCTCAATGTTTCTCTTGATGCGGGAGATTCCCGGATCTACTTTCTGTGCTTTGATAATTTGATCCGTAAGGGTAGGTTTTGCCACCAAGGTGGAAAGAAAACCTTGAGGTACAATGTGAAGGTTAATCTTCCGAAATTCCTCATGGAGAAGCGGTTGACTTTGTTGTAACATCAGGTTGTTACAATAAGATTTACGACTTAGCGCATCAGCCATGACGTTGGCTTTCCCTGGGGTATAGGTTATTCATAAGTCGAAGTCTGTGATCAATTCAACCCAACGTCTTTGCCTGAGATTCAGATCCGGTTGGGTGAAAATGTACTTCAGACTTTGGTGATCAGTGAATATTTCGCAACGATTACCGAGGAGGTAATGTCGCCAGGTCTTAAGTGCATAGACTACGGCTGCAAGCTCTAGATCATGAGTAGGATAATTCTCCTCATGTGGGTGCAATTGCCGTGAAGCATAAGCAATTACGTGTCGATCTTGCATGAGAATGCAACCTAGTCCTTGTCGCGAGGCGTCGTAGTAGATAACAAAGTCCTTGGAGAAGTCTGGCGGTACCAGCACGGGAGCAGAGGTCAGGCGTCTTTTCAGTTCCTGAAAGCTGTGCTCACATTGTGGAGTCCATTCGAACTCTTTATCTTTCTTGAGGAGTTCGGTTAGAGGTTTAGCAACTTTGGAGAAGTTCTCGACAAAGCGACGACAATAGCTCGCTAAGCGTAGAAAACTCCGAACTTGCTTGACCGATTCAGGTGGAGTCCAATTAAGGACGGCTTGAACTCGCTCAGGGTTAACAGCAATACCTTTACCAGATATTACATGACCCAGATAGGTCACTTCTGACAACCAGAATTCACATTTAGAAAATTTGGCATAAAGGCGATGCTCTCGAAGTTTCTTCAACACTAGCCTT
This sequence comes from Triticum aestivum, assembly GCF_018294505.1. Taxonomy (NCBI): domain Eukaryota; kingdom Viridiplantae; phylum Streptophyta; class Magnoliopsida; order Poales; family Poaceae; genus Triticum; species Triticum aestivum. The sequence goes on along the minus strand of NC_057795.1, from coordinate 132,834,262 downwards.
AAATGTTCGGCATGTTCTTCCTCGTTCTTGGAGTAGATGAGTATATCATCAAGGTAAACCACGACGAATTTATCCAAATACTCCATGAAGATTGAGTTCATTAACCGAGAAAAGGTGGCTGGAGCGTTGGTTAAACCGAAGGACATGACGGTGTACTCGTATTGGCCATAACGAGTAACAAAGGCCGTTTTAGGAATGTCCCCGTTTCTAATTTTGATTTGATGGTAGCCCAACCTCAAATCCATCTTGGAGAAGACTGAGGATCCAGCGAGCTGATCATACAGATCGTTGATCCTGGGAAGTGGATATTTGTTCTTGATTGTGACCAAATTGACAGGTCGGTAATCTACAACCATCCGGTCCGTACCATCCTTCTTCTTGACGAATAGGACGGGGCAAGCCCACGGAGATGAACTAGGGCGGATGAAACCCTTTTTCAAGGATTCATCGAGTTGTTTCTTAAGCTCGGCTAGTTCTAGTGGTGCCATCTTATAAGGTCTTCTAGCAATCGGAACGGTTCCGGGGATGAGGTCGATTACGAACTCAACATCCCTGTCAGGTGGAACACCTGGCAATTCCTCTGGAAAGACATCCGGGAAGTCACGGACTACCGGAATGTCCTCAAGGTCTGGCAAAGGGCTGGCGTGAAGAGAATATAATTGTCGCTTGGCTATTCGGGTCAAGACATTGACTATCTTCCCCGAAGGATGGGTGAGTTGAACAGTCCTAGAGAAGCAATCAATTTTGGCTTGATGAGCTGACATCTAGTCCATACCCAAAATGATATTAATATCTGAAGATTTAAGGGCTATCAAAGACGCGAGAAAAACAAGTCTGTCGACTTGGATTTCATTTCCATAACTTACCCTAGAGGTCTGCCATCTAGAACCAGGGGTAGAAATTTCCATAGTGGATGGCATGTCACAGAATGCAACGTTATGCAAACGAGCATAATTTTCGGATATAAAAGAATGAGAGGCTCCTGTATCGAAAAGAACAGATGCCGGGTGGCAATTTACAAGAAGCGTACCGAGAACGACGTTGGGATCCTCTTGAGCTTCTTCGGCAGAGATACAGTTGACATGGCCACGTGAAGCGGTGACCGGTTTGGAGTGGAATATTTTCCCTGTCGGCTTGCCACGGCCAACAGCTTTAGCAGATTGGTTGGGGTTGGTCTGAGGACACTCACGCATATAGTGACTAGATTCCCCACACTTGAAACAAGTCACGGAACTGGTACGTGGAGGAGCATTATTGATTGGACCCTCATAGGGCTTGGCTGGAGCAGACTGTTGAACGGGGCGAGGCGCCTGGAAAGATGACCTCGGTGTGAACCTGGGTGGCAGGGCGGTGTTGGGTACCCACACGCGGCGCTTCTGAGGACCAGCACCGGATGAGGAACCCATATCACGGCCATGCTTGCGTGTTGCGTCATAGTCAGTCTGACCAGTTTCAGCACTGATGGCTTTATTGACAAGTTTCTGAAAAGATGTGCACTCATGCAAACGGAGGTCTCGGCGAAGCTCAGGACTAAGTCCCTTACGGAACCTTGCTTGCTTCTTGGCGTCAGTAGAAACTTCCTCGGTTGCATATCGTGCGAGATTACCAAACTCCCTGCTATAAACATCCACAGAAAGTCGGCCTTGGGTGAAATTGCAGAATTCCTCACGTTTACGGTCCATGAGACCCTCTGGAATGTGATGTTCACGGAAAGCCTCGCTGAACTCAGCCCAAGTAGTGACATGGCCCGCTGGGCGCATAGCTCCATAATTCTCCCACCATAGACTGGCGGGGCCTTCAAGATGATATGCAGCAAAGGTGACCTTGTCAGCCTCCGCTACCAGCGCGGAACGCAGTTTGTGAGAGATACTGCGAAGCCAGTCATCAGCGTCGAGAGGCTCGACGGAGTGGTGGAACGTGGGTGGATGTAATTTGATAAAATCACTGAGTGACACCACGTTAGTCCTCTGATGGTGTGCTGTGTTCTGTTCAATACGCTCCAACAAACGGTTGGTCTCCCGCTTGTTTCTCTCAGCTTCCATCATAACCTCGGCTAGTGAAGGAGGATGAGGCAGATTTGCATCCCTGACTTCACTGCCTTCGGCCTGCTCTTGAGGAGCAGGGTTAGTGCGCGTGTTGACCATCGTAGGTAAACAAGACAATGATTTAGTCAGGATGATAAAATTCCGACATAGGACACATAATGTAAGGAATAACTCGGAATGCAAGATGATCATCCGTATGACATGGTAGATACAGAAACTGCTTCTTTTATTCCATCGTCATACACACCATACAGGGTTTAGTACAAAACCAAACAAAGTACTAATACGGTGAAAAGAGGATTACATCTCATCGGAGGTATCCCAAGCTCCTATACATTATTTTTCTACACCTCCGGAAAAAGTACAAACTAGGTCATATCCCACGAGTCACGCAGGACGATAGACGACACAGCTAGTGCGAACTAGTGATACTACCGCTAACTCAGACCGATCCGTAGTAGTCCTCGTAGAAGTCACCTCCATAGCCTGGAAGCTCAACATGATCATCCGGAAACAGACGATCTCGCGGAGCCTGTGGACCATAGGGGCTAGGATGAGGCCTTGGACCAACAGACGGTGGCCTGCGGGGACCGCGAGGTGGGGTGATGCCTCCTACATCACGCCAACCCATCACGTCTGGCAGAGCAGATCTCACAGGATAGAGATCGCGCATATCCGAATATCCAGCTTGCACCGCCGGTGCAAACCGAGTCAAAGTAGCCCAGTGGTCAGCACGGGTATTGAAGAGCTCTAACCTTAAGGCCCGATTTTCACGGTCCTTATCCTCGAGCATCTCAGCAGTGGTGCGAGTCCGTGAATCCTCCTGAGTGGGGTCAGCATAAATAGCCTGGAGATACCCTTGTGCTCCCGGAAGTGATCCTGGCATATACCAGAAATAAGAGTCCCGAAATAGACCAGATCTGACTCGCATAATGGTCATCGTAGAGTAGGCAGCGTCCTGCACAGCCATCTCAATAGTAACCCCGAGTCCATAGGAGCAGTGAAGAGGCTCGGTGGATCCAGGATAAGATGGAAATATCCTGACAGTGCAGAGATACTGGCTTTGGTTAAAGTCTCGGAATTGCTCTTCGACCGTGTACTCGGGATACCAGCGGTATCCAGCCTCAGTCATTACCCTGACCAACTTGGCAGTATGGCCGGGTACATCTAGACATCGAGTCAGGCGAACCACTTGATTGAGGTCGCGAGTGGCCATCTGAAAGCACAATCATAATGCAAAGGCATTTGAATTTCTAGCAAAATTTCGGCAGCATAACAGCTGTAAATGCTCAAAAAGGATTTTGAGACATTTGACAAAGGATTTCGTACACACTCAACATCATCATATCAAAGTTCTGAAACCATTCTAGCAACATAATGTGGTAGTAGAACTGAACTAGGCTTGTAACCATCAAACTTATAAGGTACTACTGATTAGTAACTCGTGATCCTGATAGAGAGAACAGATCCTAATTCCTTAACCCCCGGTGGAAGAATGGACTGACTCAGATCAGAAAGTCATAAGATAAAGGAGTAAAAAGAGCCTTACGTTCCAACCCACAAACAATTCCCCTACATATAACTAAAGAATTTCTAGACTCAACATCGACCAGTTTGGCTTGGAGAACCTACAGGCAGTCCAGCTCTGATGCCAACGCTGTCAGGACCCCGACTCGATGTCACATCGATCTAGCCGGTAACACCTCATATCACTTTGCGGCCTCACGCACGGTATCCCCACGGGTGTCGTCTTACCTTTTTCCCGGGACCGTTTGCGCCTTTTGGCTCACGTATATGATAGTGTCGCTAGCATCCATATGATAAGGAGCCCGGGCTGACATGACTAGTCGTAAACCCAAAGTGGCACAGACTTACAGGGACAGGCATCCATGACCCAGCTCCGAACGTGTCGGTCATCAGCAAATGGGTCCGGGCTGTAGCACTGGGCTAGCAGGACTCCGGTAAACCGGGCTGTAGCGGGCTAACAGGACTCCGGTACTCAAAGCGTGACATTTCCCCGAAGGGACAGACACAGGAACGAAGAAGGACACATGCCGGCCAGCCTAAGTGTTCCAGAGCAGTAGCAAGCTACCATGGCTCAGCGGTAACACTAGGAGACATTTCCCGGTAAGAGAGGCTACTAAAGATAAACAACTAGATAGTCAGATCCCACATATACCAAGCATTTCAAACATACACACAATATGCTCGATATGTGCAAATACAACGAAGCATCACAACATGACTCTACGACACAAGTACTTTATTTAAGGCTCAGGGAGCCATACATATCATACACAAAGGTACGGGTCTCACGACCCAACATACAAGTCATACAGTCATACAAACCAGCAGCGGAAGTACATTGTCTGAGTACAGACAACTAGTAAAAATAAAAGAGGCTTGCAAAGCCTAGCTATACTACGTGGTCCATCACAAGCTCAGGGTCACCACCTGGGTCTTTAGCCTACTCGTTGATGTCAACGTCTACATAGAACCCATCAGAAGGGGTTGCAGCGTCTTCTGTAAAAATGTAGATTATAGCAACATGAGTACAAAGGTACTCAGCAAGACTTACATCAGATCCTACATACATGCATAGTATCAAGAAGGGTTGGTGGAGTTATTGCAGCAAGCCAGCTTTGACTCTTGGCTAGGCTATCCTACGATACTTCAATTTGAAATGGTTTTGCGCACACGAGTCCACTACTCACCACTTCAATACACTACCGAGGATCCACCTCCGTCTTCCTACGGAAGAGCCGTCCCCGGCACTCACACTTATCTTGAGGCTTTTAGTAGTTTCCATTTACTTGTCTATGAACTGTATCGGCAACCAAGTAGTCCTTTACCGCGGACGCGGCTATTCGAATAGATCATGTTAACCCTGCAGGGGTGTACTTCTTCATACACGCTCTCACCACTTACCGTCGTTTACACGACATGTACTCGGCAACCTTCAAGCGGAAGCCCAACGTGGGTGTCGGCCACGACCTACCTAATCACCTAAGCCTCCAGTCCAGGTTTATCGCCTATTCAGGTTCCATCCGCAGGGAGTCCGGCCGAGGTTTCCCATACGGCCCCGAACGATGTGAACAGGGTTCCCGAGATACCTAATGGGTATTGGTACACCCGGCCACGTACCTACCGCATCACAGCCCACCCCTACGGTCAGCGCTGTCCACGGCCTCCAGTAGGCTACAAACACCAGAAACTACTTGCAACTCCTGGACGGAGAACTAGGGTGAATAAGAAGCCGAGAGGGTCCATTGGTTTCGGGCCCAATGCATGGTAGTAGCTGATTCTTAAATCACACATACAGATCTCAGTGCTTAAGGTCGGCTTCAATGAAACAACCCACCATGTACTCCTACATGGCCTCTCATCGATACCTTTACCAAATCGTGTTCACCACACCACTCTCATTACCGACATAATCATATCACTCTAGCCCATCACCCAGATGAACCAGACCTGACACGACTCTAAGCATAGCAGGCATAGCAAGGTAGGAACAACACATACATATGGCTCAATCAACTCCTACACATGCTAGTGGGTTTCATCTAGTTACTGTGGCAATGACAGGTCATGCAGAGGAAAAGGGTTCAACTACCGTAGCACACAGCAGTTTGAAACGCGTTGTCTTAATGCAGTAAAAGAGAGCAGGAGCGAGAACATGGGATTGTATCGATATGATCAAATGGTTGGTTGCTTGCCTGATGGTTCAATGCACTGATACGGTTCTTCGTTAGGGTAATCACGGTACTCCTCGGAGGCAGAACCTGTCGTAAAGGACAGCGATGCACAAACATCACCAAACAATATGCGACAATATGATGCATGCATGAAACATGGCAATATGAGTGTGTTGGGCTAATGCAACTAAAACCAGAAGGGTTTGAACAAATTTGAATCAAAGATTCAAATTTCAAACTCAAGCATGGCCTTTTAAAGTGCTTTTCCTTGTTCTGCTTGAAACATCAATTTAACTTGTTTGATCATGCATGAAAATGGTACAGATGGATAGATTGGATTTTTCTGATCATTTTTCATATATAATTTGTCCAAATTGGAGTTACAGAATAAAAGTTATGAATTTTTGAAGTTTAAATAATATTCTGGAATTTCCTGATTAAATTTAAATCCAGAAATTATAATTATTGCGCCAGCATGACGTCAGCATGACGTCAGTGGTCAACTGCGGCTGTCTGGGGTCAAACCTGACGTGTGGGGTCCACACGTCAGTGACAGGGGGGTTAAACAGGGTTAGTTTAATCCTAATTAGGGGTTAGTGGCGCTGGGGGCCCACTGTCAGTGTCAGGGGGTTAACCATTAGTGGTCAGCACTAATCCTAATTAGCTACAGGGCTGGGCCCACCTGTCAGGGACTCAGGGGGGGGTTCCGGCCGTGGTCAAAGTGGGTCAAACCCACTGGCGACGTGACGCCGGCGAGGCCCGAGACGGCGGCGCGACGCGGGATCGCGCTACAAGGCACGGGCGAGGCCGTGCTTGGGCTCGTTGGAAAGCTCTTGCTCCCGCGCGTCGAACGGTGGCCGTGGCTGGGCCTGGGGTGGCCGGAGTCGACGGCGGCGAACTCGGCTGCGGCCGCCGGAGTTCGGGTGCGGTCGGGATCGGTGTTGCAGGGGGTTTGGGGAGGCGTTAGTGCGTGCTGCGTGCTCCTAGTGAGGTGTGGAGCATGATAGTGTGCTCGGTTGGGTGCTACGGTGACCGTGGCCACGACGGCGACATCGCAGGCGGCGTGGAGCTCTCGGCCAAGGTGGGGCTAGGGCCTAGAGATCGAACGAGACCAGGGGAGAAGGGGGAAACGACTCGGGGGCTCACCGCGGAGCTGCAGGGATGGTTAGCGGGCTCGGGGACGCGCTGGAGACGGCAAATTTGACGGCGACGATGGTCGGAGCCCGAAGAGGGGAACGGCGACGTGGCGGCGATGCAGGGCTTCCGGGGAGCTGTGGGTCGGTGGAGAGGGAAGAGGGGGTCGAGGCGGAGCTCCTGAGCTAGTCGGGGGAGCGAGGGGTGGCCGGAGACGGCTGCTGTGGCGAACGGCGGTGAGGGTGGTGTTCGGCCGTTTTGGAGAGAGAGCGAGGGAGAGGAGGGAAGAGCCGGGGAGAGTGAGAGAGAGCAGGGGGAGGCGTGGCGTCGTCCAGGGACATCGAGGCGAGGAGGGGAGGGCAGGCAGGCAGGGAGAGAGGTGGCGTGGCGTGGTGGCGCGCGCGCGCGCCGGCCACACTCCCCTCCCTCTGTCGGGACGAAGACGACAGAGGAGGGAAACGGGCTGGGCCGCCTGCTGGCTGGGCCGGCCAGCTTCTCCCTTTTATTTTTTTTCTGTTTTCTAATTTCTGACATTTGTTTTGATTTAAATAATATATTAAATCATTTATTTAACTTATGCCAATTTTTGCAGGAGCTATATATATTATTCCAGAGCTCCTTTATATTTGGCATAATATTTGGACATATATTAATATATATAATTAATATATTTCCAATGCAAATATTTATGCATTAATTCCAAATGCCCAAAATAAATACCTATGAGCTCTTAAAAATATTGGTTTGATTTTTATCTCTGTCCAATATTTTCAGAGAGCAACATGAGCATTTTCTTGGACCCTTTTGGAGAAATTTTTATTTGGGTCATTTCCAAAATGATTCTGAGGGTTTCACAGATCCCCATTTCAAGTTTCTGATGAAAGAGTAAACATGATGCAACACTCTAATGCATGGCTAACTAGGATGTGACAGTTGCCGAGTACATGTCGTGTAAACGGCGGTAAGTGGTGAGAGCATGTGTCAAGAAGTACACCCCTGCAGGGTTAACAACATCTATTCGAATAGCCGTGTCCGCGGAAAAGGACTTCTGGGTTGCTTATATCAGTTCATAGACAAGTGAAAGTGGATACCCTAAAATACGCAAGATAAGCGTGAGTGCTATGGATGGCGTTCTCGTAGGGAGACGGGAGCGGATCCATAGTGGTGTACTGGTTGGTGAATATGTGGACTCGTGTGCGCCACCTCAAAAGAGTTACTTGCAGTCGTAGTTCAGGATAGCCACCGAGTCAAAGCTGGCTTGCTGCAGTTAAACCCCGCCATCCCCTTTGTTGATAATGATGCAAATGTAGTTAGTTCTGATGTAAGTCTTGCTGGGTACATTTGTACTCACGTTTGCCTATTTTATGTTTTTGCAGAGAGACCTCAGTCTCGCTAGTAGTTCCGCGTGGTCTTCGACGTTTAGCTTGATACCTCAGCTACGATCTTGTGCCCTCGGCAGGATCTGGTAGATAGTCAGGCTTCTCAGCCTCTTTCATTTGTAGATGTCTGTACTCAGACATATTAGCTTCCGCTTGTGCTTTGATTTGTATGCTCTGAATGTTGGGTCATGGGACTCATGTTTGTAATATCTCGCTCCTCGGAGCCTATTGAATAAATACTTGAGTCGTAGAGTCATGTTGTGATGCCATGTTGTGTTTGCACATATCGAGCATATTGTGTGTATGTTATTGAAATGCTTGGTATGTGTGGGATCTGACTATCTAGTTGTTTATCTTTAGTAGCCTCTCTTACCGGGAAATGTCTCCTAGTGTTTCCACCGAGCCATGGTAGCTTGCTACTGCTCCGGAACACTTAGGCTGGCCGGCATGTGTCCTTCTTCGTTCCTGTGTCTGTCCCTTCGGGGAAATGTCACGCGATGAATACCGGAGTCCTGTTAGCCCGCTACAGCCCGGTTCACCGGAGTCCTACTAGCCCAGTGCTACAGCCTGGATTCACTTGATGATGACCGACACGTTCGATGCTGGGTCATGGATGCATGTCCCTGTAAGTTTGTGCCACTTTGGGTTTACGACTAGCCATGTCAGCCCGGGCTCCTTATCATATGGATGCTAGCGACACTATCATATACGTGTGCCAAAAGGTGCAAACGGTCCCGGGCAAAGGTAAGGCGACACCCGTGGGAATACCGTGCGTGAGGCCGCAAAGTGATATGAGGTGTTACATGCTAGATCGATGTGGCATTGAGTCGGGGTCCTGACAGCGTTGGTATCCGAGCTTGACTGCCTGTAGGATTACCAAGCCAAACTGGTCGAAGTTGAGTCTAGAAATGCTTTAGTTATATGTAGGGGAATTGATTGTGGATGGAACGTAAGGCTCTTTTTACTCCTTTACCTCATGGCCTTCTGATCTGAGTCAACCACTTCTCTTCTACGGGGATTAAGAACTAGGCTTCTCATCTATCTACTAGGATGACGAGTTACTACGTTAGAGACTTATAGGATTGATAGTTTCAAGCCTCAATTCAGTTTCTACCTCTGTGTGCTAACTATTGATCTCGGAACCTTGATATTGTGCTTCTGAGTGGCTATGCCACCATCTTTGTAGCATGTCTCCAATCTTTTGAGCATTTACAGCCGTTATGCTGTCCGAGTCATCCCGGGTTTCTAAATAGTCGGATGCATTTGCAAATCCCTTCCTCCTGTTTCCGATGTGCCTTTGGTCAGATTAATCACACAAATCAGTGAGTTGCGATACTTTATTGCCTTGACATATATGTTGGAGCTAGTATTATGACCCTAGGTGTCTTAGGGGATCATCTAGTAATTTAGCCATGATTTGTGTCCCAGTGTGATGATTTTGGCCATCATTCTCGTAAGCATCCCGTGATGCCACTTAGTTAGTAGGCATTTCACTTCTGGGTTTTGAACCCGAGATTCACTCTACTTACTTCATGTTGATAGTGTTTGCTAGTTCCTTTAGGATATTAGTAACCTTTGCGATAGTCCTCGAGGTCCGTGGTATATCGTTCTTCCAAATACAATGAACCATTCTTGGCCGGAGTTCTTCCGAACCAAAAGATGACAACAAGAGTGCTCTCGATGAGTTCTCCATGCTATATTGTGACTCTGCCAGCTCAACCTTTCTGCATGGGTTATCCGAAAGAATTATGTTGAACTTGGTTCGACATACTAATCTATGCATCCACAACTCAGAAAGTTATATGTTCCTTTGAGTTGTCCCTCTTAGTTGTATTCTGACCCCTGTCTATCATTTGATAGTCAAGAGTATGCGTGCAATCGTTCATCGATACCTATTACTCTTGTGGTCCGTCAAGCCATTCTATTCCGGAATGACTTGGAGAAACAAACTCCAGTACCTCATCCATATCTAGGATTGGGTCCAAACAATTGTACTCCGCAGATCAAAATGCCAATCTAGCTTTTGCTCTGTTCTACCTTGGAATATTACCATCTTTTATATCGGGGTTATTGTAGGAATTGCACACCATCCTATGAACTCTTGGTACAGTGATACTTCTTGCCATCATTGTTCATTCCTTGGTTCCTGTGTTATTGTAACCGGAATGCCGACAAGTGAATCGTGGTGTGTGAAATCAATACTGCTAGCAACTCCGTTGCTTGGTAGTTAAATGGACAACAACCTCATTCTTAGCGTGCTGATTATTGAGTCATCATTCTAAGATTGATCATGCTACCTAGTCCCTATTCTGGTGCACTCCTCGCCCAATGAGTTAGGAATTATTTCAAGTCCTCACTCATTTGATCATGTCGTCTTGCCCTCAAAAGCAAGATTATTCTCGAGCTTAGTAACATACCGGTGGTTGTGACTTTCCAAATATCTTCTTGGAAGTGTTACCGGGTTGTTTCATGACTGTTATGTTGAGCTCGTGATCAAGTTGGTTTCTTGTGAACCACCCTTTCTCCAAGAATCTGTGTTGGATATCCCTGAGCTAGTTGGTTAAGCTAGACAACAACTAGGAGAATTGGAAGATAAAAGCTTGCCTAACTTAGTTCGTTCCAAAGGGATATTCTTGTGTAGTGCGTGTTCAAGAAAGATGATATCTTCATCGATTGGTCCCTGTGATCAGTTGCTGGACCTATTGTCTTATCAATCCCTTGATTTGAGTGTGGGCTATCGTCAAATCAAATCAGTACCGACGATGCTCGTAATGTTGTCTTACTCGTGGTTGATCCCTCGAGCATACACCATTACATCTTTGGTCTGACCAATGCTATCACCGTGTTCACATGATGGTGGAAGTCCAGTGATATGGAAATTCCGATGAGTTGTTGTTGAGCCCATCAGTAGCATTTCGTCTCCCCCCATGAATCATGTTGAACATCAACCTAGTGTTGAAAATTTTGTAAGCAATGTCTTCGTGCTCCGTTCATGAAGCCTATGTTTGGATGAAAGTAGTGACTTCCTCTAATTCATGTGCATCTGATGTAAGTTGCCGCCATGAATTCGAGGAAGATTGTTTTGTTTCCTTGGAATCATCCCAAATCAGTCATGCACACGTGCGAAGTATTCTGTAGTCTGGAGGCTTGCAACCTTCATTCTATATGTGTCCCTAGCACACTAAGCCACTGATTGACTTGTTCAAGGAAAAGAAGTCTACGCTTGGGATCTAATCCATGGACTTGCGTAAAGACTTCGATATCCTCGATGATGGTTCCCCACTTGAACTCGGTAGTGTTTAATTATAAGACTACTACGTGGACATGCTTGTCTGGGACAACGTGTTCACATGTTTGTAGCAGAACCAGCTCATGTTTTGGAGCTTACTATTGTAGTTCATTCCCCGAGAATCTCGCAACGTCATCTCGTCGATTTGTGTTGCAAACTTTCGTTTTTCTTCCTAGACTCGATGAGTCTGGAATATCCTGACACCAACCAGATCTGAATCTCAGGCAGATATGATGGTTTGGAACATTTCCCAAGAACTATAATATCGGTCCCTCGGAAACCGGTAAAGTGGATGTCATGGCCAGCACACCCCGCCGGGAGACCTAATATTGTAGTATCTTGATTGGAGAAGTTGGCCACCTCCCCATAGGGATTTCGTAGGATTTACTCCCTAGTCGCCCCTATGGATTTTCGAGATCCCGAAGTCCGACCTTTTACTTGATGTTCTAGATATCAAACCATATCTATGGGTGGATTACGCTAGCACATCAAGGAGAACATTAGAAGCGGAGTGCTAAATGTCTCTCGGTCGATCATCCAGATTTCGTCCCCTTGGCCTCGCTAAGGTGAAATCTGAGAAAGTGTTATCTTCCTTTGCATCTACATCTTCCACCGGTATTCATCATGGTAGTATGATGTGTTGCCAGGATCCTTGACACGGATATTGGTAAAATCTTGATGATTATGGAAATGCTCAAGTTCTTGAGAGCACGCGCAAGTGCTAGGTTTGATCGTCGGCATTAACTGTATAGTGCTCTCAGTTTCCTCGGCAATGCTATGACCTTTTCAAACAGTGAATTCACTCTCTATTGTTGGGTTCTTCCCCAGTTACCAGAATCATTCCCAGCATTTGCATTTTGTTCCCAGCTTGCACCGCCAATGTGCCATTCTACCATGGGTCTCTTCCATTTCCGGTGGTAAGCAAAAATCATCCATTGCGTTGTCTTCAACAAGGTAGTCCACATCATCCATTCTAGTCCGGGTGTACCATTCCTTTGCACTCCGCCAAACGATCGTTGTGAATTGCCTTAGGCTGGTATGAAGAGTTTCAATGATCTCTGAATCAAAAGTAATTCTTTTGCCACTTAGGGGAATAGCTCTTTGCGTCACCTTTCCTAAGGTGTTCCGTTATGGAGTCATGGCAATCATCTCCTTGTTACTTTGAAACCATGCACCATTTTACTTAAGCGTGGAATGGTTGCCTACCAATTTGAACCTTCGTCATCCATTTCTTTACCATCATTCCTAATGTGTGTTTCGTGTCTCAACTCAAGAGTTGTTCTTACGTCTCTCCATGAACTAATCTTGAGTTGCTCGATCTTCAAAGACGAGTAAATTCTGTAGGGTTTTCCCCTTCTTTCTGTTGTCGTGTCGAGTGAAGATCTCGAAAGAAAAGACGTCAAGACCAAGATGATGGAATGGATCACCATCTCCGAGAAGGGCAATTGGATCATGAAGATTGTGATAGTTTTGTGACTCCCCTTTTCCTCTTACCTCACGTGTTGAATCTCGGGGCGAGATTCTTGTTTAGTGGGGGTGAGCTGTCATAGCCCCATATCAGCCCTTGTTTATTTTGTTTTAGCATCCATGCATCATGTTTAAATTTTATGAAGCTTGAAATGGGGATTGCCTAAACCCTAGCACTAAAGGAATTCAAATAGGTTCAACTAATTTTTTTTTCAGTGAATCCAATTGGCTTTAGAAAATGTTCATCATTTCTGAGGAAATGCTATACACCATAACCAAAGGTGCTGCACATTTTCATGATATATTGGGCTCTGGATTTAAATCATACCCTATTTGCATTTGGGCATTTAAATTTTATATATTATATTAAATGTCCAAATATTCATGAACTGAAATTCTGGTTATTGGAAATAATCCAAATAATGGCCACAGGCAGTCTCATGATTTTTGAAAGTGCATAGGTATTTTTAATAAAGCCCAACAGTTTATAGAAAATTAGAAAACTAAAACAAATAATAAAGAGAGGGAGAGAAGGCCACCAGGCCACCTACCTAACTTACCTGGCGCTCACCTGCAGCAGAGCCGGCCCAGCTTCCATTCCGACCCAGCCCACCGCCGCCTCCCCCCCCCCTGTCGTCTTCCTCCTCGCCAGAAGGACAGAGGCGTGTCGACGCGCCCGTGCCCGGGCCTCCACCTCCTGCTTCGCCGTGGCAGCCTCCCCGACATCCTCGCGACGCCACGGAGACACCCAGAGCCTCCCCTCGTTCTCCCCACTCCCTCTGGACCGCTCCCCCTCCTCTGGCTCCCTCTTCCCCTCTCTTCCCTGCGAGCACCCGAGAGCACCGACGAGCTCCACCGTGGCCAATGTCCACCCCTTGCCTCGCCGATGCTTCCAGAAGAACCGCCGCGCCTTCCTCTTCGTCTCCACCAACTCACGTGACGCCGGGTGCACCGCAGCGTCGTCCCCGCCGCCTTCATCGCCGCATCTGTCCGGCGATCGCCGCGGTCGATTCACCGTCTCCGACGCCTCCCCAAGACCACCGAGCTGCTCTTCGACCTTGCTGCGAGCCCCGGAGTATTTACCCTCACCTCTCCCTATCTGGTCCGTCCCCTAGCTAGCTGCGCCGCCATGGCCGTAGCTCGCCGTCCGCCATGACCGGCCGAGCCCGCGCCCCCGAGCTCCTGCACTTGCGTTTGTTGCACCGGCGTGCTCCTGGTGACCCCAGGAACCCGTAGAGCCCCACAGCTGACCTCGCCGTGCCGTGTAATGCCGAACCCGAGCAGGCCCGAGCTCCGGCCGCCGCTGCCGAGCTCGAGGCCATCGTCTCCGACCACCCTAGCTGCTGTTGCTTGCTAAAACGGGCGCGGGTGAGCTCTAGCTCTCTGTAGCCGCTCTCCTCCGTCCATTTGGACGCCGGAGGAGCGAGCCCGAGCCCTCCGCCGCGCCTGTTGCCACCGGCGACGAACCGCCGGCTGGTTAGGCCCTGTTGACCAGGGGTTTGACCTCCCCTGGGTCGATGACAGGTGGGGCCAGCCCCCTGTTAATTAGTTTAGTTTATTCTAACTTATTTAGCCACTGTTTCACTGACATGTAGGCCCTAATGTTTATTTAGCTGACTAATTAATGAATTAGGTTAATTAAGCTATGTTTTAATCGCCCTGCAGCTGACACACGGGTCCCGCGCGACAGGTTTGACCCTGGTCAACCCTGTTGACTTGCTGACGTCACACAGGCGTCATGCTGACGCAGTAAGTATTTCTAGAATTAAAATAAATCAGGAAATGATTTATAAATTTCAGAAAATACCCCAAACTTCTAAAAATCATATAAAATCAACCGTAACTCCAAATCAAATAATTTATATATGAAAAATTATCAGAAAAATCCAATCTATCCATCTGTACCGTTTTCATGCATGTTAGAACAACTTATGACTACTGTTTAGGACAATTCAATTAAATGGCATTTAAGAAATCACATATGGAGTTTGAATTTGAACCTAGTGTTCAAACCAACTCCATTTAACTTGTTGTTAGTTGCAGTAGCTCAATCAACAGCATGTTGCCATGTCATGATCATGCATCATACTATGCATTGCATTGATCGTGTTTCTTCTGTGTTTGCCGGTGTTGTTCCCCCTCGGTAGACGTTGTACCGATGATGTGATCGTTGACACTGATGAAGACTGAATGTTATCTTCAGAAGTGCCAGGCAAGCAAAACCCCCTTGCTCATTCCGATACAATCCTACTCTCTCGCCTTGCTCTCTTTTATTTCATTAGGACAACAATGAGTCATTTGTTACTTGCTGCGGTAGCTGAACCTCTTTATCCTCTGCATGACCTGTCATTGCCACAGTAAATAGATGAAACCCACTAGTATGAGTAGGAGTTGTTTGAGCCATGTTGTGCCTACTCATTCATGTTTGTTTGTCATGCCTGCTACTGCTTAGAGTTGAGTCAGGTCTGATCATCGGGGATGAATCAGAGGTGTATGAACATGTCCTATTGTGTGTGAGCTAAGTGTGTGAATACGATTTGGTAAAGGTAGCGGTGAGAGGCCATGTAGGAGTACATGGTGGGTTGTCTCATTGAAGCCGTCCTTAGAAACTGAGTTCTGTGTTTGTGATCCATGATTCAGCTACTACCATGCATTGGGCCCAAAACCAATGGACCCTCTTGGCTTCTTATTCACCGTAGTTCTCTGTCCAGGAGTTGCAAGTAGTTTCTGGTGTTTGTAGCCTACTGGAGGCCGTGGACAGCGATGACCGTAGGGGTGGGCTATGATGCGGTAGGTACATGGCACGGTGTACCGGATACCCGTTAGGTATCTCGGGAACCCTGCACACATCGTTTGGGGCTGTGAGCGAAACTCCGGCCGGATCTCCTCATGGATGGAACCCGAATAGGCGATAAACCTGGACTAGAGACTTGAGTGTTTAGGCAGGCCGTGGCCGACACCCACGTTGGGCTTCCGCTTGAAGGTTGCCGAGTACATGTCGTGTAAACGGTGGTAAGTGGTGAGAGCGTGTGTGAAGAAGTACACCCCTGCAGGGTTAACATCATCTATTCGAATAGCCGTGTCCGCGGAAAAGGACTTCTGGGTTGCTTATATCAGTTCATAGACAAGTGAAAGTGGATACCCTAAAATACGCAAGATAAGCGTGAGTGCTATGGATGGCGTTCTCGTAGGGAGACGGGAGCGGATCCATAGTGGTGTATTGGTTGGTGAATATGTGGACTCGTGTGCGCCACCTGAAAAGAGTTACTTGCAGTCGTAGTTCAGGATAGCCACCGAGTCAAAGCTGGCTTGCTGCAGTTAAACCCCGCCATCCCCTTTGTTGATAATGATGCAAATGTAGTTAGTTCTGATGTAAGTCTTGCTGGGTACATTTGTACTCACGTTTGCCTATTTTATGTTTTTGCAGAGAGACCTCAGTCTCGCTAGTAGTTCCGCGTGGTCTTCGACGTTTAGCTTGATACCTCAGCTATGATCTTGTGCCCTCGGCAGGATCTGGTAGATAGTCAGGCTTCTCAGCCTCTTTCATTTGTAGATGTCTGTACTCAGACATATTAGCTTCCGCTTGTGCTTTGATTTGTATGCTCTGAATGTTGGGTCATGAGACTCATGTTTGTAATATCTCGCTCCTCGGAGCCTATTGAATAAATACTCGAGTCGTAGAGTCATGTTGTGATGCCATGTTGTGTTTGCACATATCGAGCATATTGTGTGTATGTTATTGAAATGCTTGGTATGTGTGGGATCTGACTATCTAGTTGTTTATCTTTAGTAGCCTCTCTTACCGGGAAATGTCTCCTAGTGTTTCCACCGAGCCATGGTAGCTTGCTACTGCTCCGGAACACTTAGGCTGGCCGGCATGTGTCCTTCTTCGTTCCTGTGTCTGTCCCTTCGGGGAAATGTCACGCGATGAATACCGGAGTCCTGTTAGCCCGCTACAGCCCGGTTCACCGGAGTCCTGCTAGCCCAGTGCTATAGCCTGGATTCACTTGCTGATGACCGACACGTTCGATGCTGGGTCATCGATGCCTGTCCCTGTAAGTTTGTGCCACTTTGGGTTTACGACTAGCCATGTCAGCCCGGGCTCCTTATCATATGGATGCTAGCGACACTATCATATACGTGTGCCAAAAGGCGCAAACGGTCCCGGGCAAAGGTAAGGCGCCACCCGTGGGAATACCGTGCGTGAGGCCGCAAAGTGATATGAGGTGTTACATGCTAGATCGATGTGGCATTGAGTCGGGGTCCTGACAGCCGGGCTCCCTGCCGGACTCCGAACCTCCTGTGCCCCTGCCAGTCGAATCCGATTGGGTGCCGATCATGGAATTCACCGCTGCGGACATCTTTCAGCACTCACCCTTCGGCGACATATTAAATTCGCTGAAGCATCTCTCGCTATCCGGAGAGCCCTGGCCGGACTATGGCCAGGATGGTTGGGACGCAGACGACGAAGAAATTCAGAGCCCACCCACCACCCACTTCGTAGCCACTGTCGACGATGTAACCGACGTACTCGACTATGACTCCGAAGACATCGACGGTATGGACGACGATGCTGGAGACTATCAAGAACCAGTGCCTACAGGACACTGGAAAACCACCTCATCACACGACATATATATGGTGGACACCCCAAAAGGAAGGGATAACGAGGAACAACGGGACGCGGCAGAGGATAATCCCGCCGACAAACAACCAAAACGGCGACGTAGACGTCGCCCTAAGTCCCGCCTCGATCCAAGCAGCATTCCTAACGACCCAGCAATAGAGCAGGGCAATCCAGTGGACGGCAAACACGCAACCAAGCAACCGTCCGAACAGGACGAGCCGGATAATCAACCCCTTCCCGGAGCAATCAATAGTCCGGACACACCACCGGAGCATAAGAACCTTCACAAAAAACTCATCGCCACTGCAAGAAGTTTGAAGAAGGAAAAACGGAAGATCAAAACAACGGAAGACATACTCAGAATGAAGTGGAGCAAAGTACTCCAGACTGCAGGCAGGTATTGCAATGGCCCTCAAACAAAGAGCTACCCGAAGCGCAGGCTTCTGCATGAATTTGACGAGGAAGCCATAGAGCCCTCAAAATCAAAAAATACAGAGGCCGCCTGGCCGGATAGACAGTCAGATGACAGGCCAAAAGCGACAAGTGGCGCCGCACTCAAGCCGACCCATGATCCTGGGAAAACAGATTGCCCAGCCAGGTCCATTTACGGGCCAAAAAAGAGGGCCCCAGGAAGGAGCACAACACGTCAAGTGTTCGAAGATAGCGGCACACCCAAATACAGGGGCGCCGCACACCCACTATGTTTCACCGATGAGGTGCTGGATCATGAATTTCCACCAGGGTTCAAACCCATAAACATAGAGGCATATGGCGGAACAACAGACCCTGGAGTCTGGATAGAAGACTACATACTACACATACACATGGCTAGAGGAGATGATCTCCACGCCATAAAATATCTACCCCTCATACTCAAAGGGCCAGCTCGGCACTGGCTCAAAAGCCTCCCAGAAAATACTGTTGGAAGTTGGGAAGAACTTGAGGATGCGTTTAGAGCTAATTTTCAAGGGACTTATGTCTGCCCTCCGGATGCAGACGATCTAAGTCATATAACTCAACAACCCGGAGAGTCAGCGCGCAAATTCTGGAACAGGTTCCTTACCAAAAAGAACCAAATAGTCGATTGTCCGGACGCGGAAGCCTTAGCAGCTTTCAAACACAACGTCCAAGACGAATGGCTCGCCAGACACCTCGGCCAAGAGAAGCCAAGAACAATGGCCGCGCTAACAAGCCTCATGACGCGCTTTTGTGCAGGAGAAGACAGCTGGCTAGCAAGATGCAGCACCAGCGACCCGAGTACATCCGGGATCAGAGATGGAAATGGAAAACCACGGCGCAGGTAAGATCAGCGCCGGAATAAAGAAAAAAGCCCAAAGAGCACGACGGTCAATGCCGGATTCAAAAGCTCGCGGCCAAACAATAAAACACTGCCTCTTAAGGACAACAGTGATGAGCTATCCAACTTAAACAAAATTTTGGATCGGATATGTCAAATCCACAGTACCTCCGAAAAGCCTGCAAACCATACCAACCGAAATTGTTGGGTTTTTAAATAGTTCAGCAGACTCAGCGCCAAACACAAGGGGCTCGATACGCCAAGCGAAGATGATGACGAACCCCACCAGCAGACCACCGGAAGTCAGAAGACTTTCCCACAAGAAGTCAAAACAGTCAACTCACTTCATGTGATAGTGCGGAAATACAACACGGCACTCACTAAGACAAGTGTCGCACGGTCCACCCCAGCGGAACACCGAGATTGGATGTCAAAACCAACCACTTTCGACCATCTGGATTATTCCAGAAGTATCCGGAACGCAGGATGGACTGCTCTGATATTGGATCCCATAATAGACGGACTGCGATTTACACAAGTTCTGATGGACGGCGGCAGCGACCTAAACCTGCTATATCCGGACACAATCCGCAAGTTGGGGAGAGACCCTACTACAATTCGACATAGCCGCACTTCCTTCAAAGGAGTGGCGCCAGGCCCTTATGCCAGGTGCACAGGTTCATTATTGCTAGAAGTTGTGTTCGGGTCACCTGACAACTTCCGACGAGAAAAGCTAACCTTTCATGTCGCCCCATTCAAAAGTAGCTATCAAGCACTACTGGGACGTGAAGCTTTCGTCCGCTTTAACGCAATACCACACTACGCGTCTCTTACGCTTAAAATGCCCGGTCCACGTGGCATCATTTCATTAAAAGGTCGGCTAAGCCCCCGGACACTGCTGGACGGGTCCGGAATAAATAAACTAGGGGCTACCTAGCCGCACACCGCTTTACAAGGGTTTGTGTATATAAGCTATAATGAGCTAGCATAGGCTAAGATTTTTAAATTTATATTTCAATTTTTTATGTACTTTTCTGCACGATTTCTTTTCAAACTAAGTTCCTCTATTTTTACAGATGAACAACATGCACACCCATCCAGGATACGGCACAACGGAGACACAGGCGCAGACGTGCAGTAGGGACCCGTTGCAAGGACTCTTTTCAGACTAAGACCCTACATAAACCTTTCTTACTGTCTCTTGTTGCTATAATCCCCTGGTTTCTCATTATAACCAGAGTGGAGACTGGCGTTTTGGCATCGGCCGCGTCAGAAGAACTTGCCCGTCCCTGGACACAAGGGGCTTAGGGCATTGTTCTGCCTGCTATTGTAAAGACTGAATACCTTCGGGAGTGTTCGGCGTCTCAAGTTAGGCCTTATATGCATCAGCTCCGAATCATGTCTTTGGTCAAATGTTGGGTTTGCCCGGCTCCACTGTTTTGCTGCCTTACGTTTCATATCATCGGCTAACGCAGCACCAGGAGAACTACTGCGATTGTGCCCCAGTTCGGCTGGGCGAGCATCTCAGTAGAGAAAGCCGAAAACTGACTGTCATGATACAGCGAGAGACTGGTCAACCACTCGATCGACCAAGGGAATGTTTAGAATTCCTCCGCTTTGACGAAGGGCCGTTTCTCGGTCAGGCACATATGCGCCCCAAAATCGAAGAGCGCGGTGCCCCCAGGGGCTATGTCGTAGCCCCACCCTCGAACTCCATGGCTAAGTGAAAGTGATAAAGCATTATAGTCCGGTTGCCTCGTTTGCTACGCTACCACCTCCTTTACAAGACCGAGGCGTCGGATTAAGTGTGAAAACGCGCTATTTTTTGCGGACACCCCCACACCTTGTGCGTGGGGGCTGAAGCCGACGAGTGCCATCTTTCAGGTTATACACATGTATACATGAACGACCACATAGGAGATATTACATTACTTGAACGCACAAGTATAAAAGGCGCTTACATCATAAATATTGTTTTACAACATAAAACATTCATTTGAACGTAACATTTTTCGAACACTGCGACTCTATTACACGAGCACCAGGCAGCACTTCGCCAAAATAATGCTCGGCGGGTAACCGGCTATCGTCTGAACACGGGGTCGCAACAGCGGTGGCATCCATCTCTGTCCAATGTGTCTTCACACGGGCGAGTGCCATCCGCGCACCCTCTATGCATGCCGACCGCTTCATCGCCTTCATATGCGGCACCGCCCCAAGAAATTGCTGCAATAAGCCAAAGTAACTCTTCGGCTTGGGCCTATCTGGCCAGACATGGGTCACGATATCCGTCATGGCAAGCCCGGACAACCTATTCAGCCCAGCCCACTCGGCCAAACGGTCGGTCAGCGGAAGTGAATGCTCCGGACTATGGAATTGAGACCAAAACCGCTCTTCCGTCTCGTGATCCTTCTGGCTTCGAAAATGCACAATGGCATCCGCCGCACTCGCTGCTAAGTCCATATAAGGGTCCTCCGGACCCCACAGTTGGCCCAGCTGAGCATACTTTGGATCCATAAACCTTCGGCGCAGCAGAAAAGGCTTGCCAGCTACAATGTCTCCGGCCTGGCGCAGCTCTTCCTTTATAGCCCGCATTGCAGAGCGGGCATCCTTGGCTTCGACGGTGGCCTTCCCCAGGTCTTCTTGCCCCGCCAGGCGCTCCTTCTCAAGAGCCTCATTGCGGTCGGTAGCATCTTTTAACTTCACGGCCATTTCGGCCATCCCGTCCCTGCTTCGGCAGTATGCGGCCCTGTCGGCCGCTAACTCTTCGGCCACCCTCGAGGCCGCCGCATTACTCCTTTTGGCCTGCTCCTTTGCTTGAGCAAGTTCGGCCCGAAGGCTCTCCACAGCAGCGGCACTATCTGCATTTCATACACATGTAGTAAGGAGCTAGCTTCGGCTCCCTTACCAAATGACCGCACAGAAACACTTACCTTGCGACTCATCAAGTCACCTATTGACCAGCGCGATGTCCGCATCCGCAACGGTGAGTTGCCGCTTTAGTTGAGCAACTTCATCAGTCCGGCTGGCCCCCGGACGACCCGCCGCCTACATAGGCACGACGAAAATTTAAACCTGCGATTTTGATCCTCGGCACGCTGTCACTTTCGACAACCTAACGAGTCTCAGGGGCTACTATCTATACAGGACGCATTCTATATGTAAAACTGTCAAAAGGTGTGTCATTTTTACGTACCTCAAACCCCGCCAGCAAACTCCTGACGGCGTTATGTAATCCGCCTTCGGCGGACGAAATCCTTTCAATCACCATGCTCTTCAATGCATGGTAATCTTCTGAGATAGACGCCTTCTCAAGCAGACCCTTCAGCCGTACACCAATTGGCGCCAAACTATCCGGCTTTGCCAAACCCGGGGGCTCCCTCCGTGACGAGACTTCAGGCTCGTCCGCCCTATCCAACGGTGCCCCGGACGGAGGCGTTTCTCTCTCCACCATATCCGGATGAAGGTCCCCCGAAGATGAGCTCATTTGCGAAGGACGGAGATCCGAACTACAAGGTAAAAACTTTAGTTATCCTTAGAAGCACAAATAGGGATGCCCCTTGTTATAAAAATCCTTTCTTTCTACTTACGGCTCGTTGGAGGGCTGATCCTTTAAGGGAGATTGTGCGGCCGGGGCCTCCCCGGACGCAGGACCCTCTGGCGAAGATTTCTTCCCCCGCTTAGGGGCTTTGGCCCCCGGGTCCTCGGAGGCAATCCTCTTCTCCCCTTGGAGGGGGGGATTCTTGATCCCCCCTCTTTCAAGAGCCTCCTTAGGCGAGGCAGTAGCTTTTCCACTTTCCCCTTCGCCTTCCTCTGGAGGCGCAACCTCCAACATCCGGACCAGCATGGAATCTGGCGCGGTCTCTAGGAGGGGGGCCGGACACCATATCAATTTTGCTTCCGCTATCCACTCCTGTTTAGAAGGAAATTGGTCATAACGCGAATCATCGAAAGGCAAACAAACGGTATGTCCGGATGTGGAGCTACTTACTTGAGTATCCGGGCGATTGCAGCTTAGGCCAGCATCCTCGGTCAATTCCGGACGCGCCTCTTGCGATCCGAAGAATAATTTGTACATCTCCAGGGGTGTCATACCCATGAAGTGTTGAAGAATCCGTTGTCCCTCCGGATTAAATTCCCATAGTCGGAGAGGACGGCGTTTGCAGGGCATGTAACGCTTGATCAGCATAACCTGCGTCACCACGACCAGATCGATTTCCCTCGCCTGGAGATCTCGAATCCGGCCCTGCAGTAGGGGCACGTCCTTTGACGCCCCCCAGTTGAGCCCTTGGTTGACCCATGACATCAACCGCTGTGGAGGTCCTTGGCGGAATAAGGGCGGCGGCTTTTGTTTGCGGCCCCTCGGAACGGTAATATAGAACCACTCTTGCTGCCACAGGCCGAGCTCCTCTTGGAAGGAGCCCGCGGGCCACAGTGCATCGGCCCTCCTACTAATGGCCGCCCCGCCGCACTCCGCTTGACGCCCCCCGATCATCTTCGGCGCCATATTGAAGGTCTTTAGCCATAGGCCGAAGTGAGGGTGACGCGTAGGAAGGCTTCGCAGACGACGATAAATGAGGAGATGTGGAGGATGGACTCCGGAGCCAAATCGTGGAATTCCAACCCATAGTAAAACATGAGCCCCCTCACAAAAGGATCCATCGGGAAGCCTAAACCCCGATGGAGGTGGGATACAAAAACAACATACTCGTCGGGCTCGGGGGTGGGGATGGCCTGCCCTTCGGCAGGCAACCTGTGTGAAATCTCGTAAGTCAGGTACTTGGCCTCCCGCAGCTTTAGCACGTCCTCCTCCGTCATCCACCGGCCCTGGAGGTCGGAACAGGACATTATTGAAGGTCCGAAGCGCTCGAATCTGGGGCTCTAGGTGTTGGAACTTGGAGCAGGAGAGGATTCTATGGAGGATTGAAGAAAAGAAACGAGCCTTGGTCCCGTTATAAAGAGGGAAAATACCAAGAGCCGTCTCCGTGACTGTTCGGGACCCGCCTTCGATACAGGGGGCGTGGCGACGGCCGCGGTTCGGTTACCCACGTCCGCATTGATGAGAATCCCGGATTAAGGGGGCACACGATCTCTGCTTCGACAATACGTGCCAAGGAAACCGCCTCGCTGAATGCACTGAGGTGGTAAAGTAAAAAACGATTCAAGTAATGGCTTGGTAGTGGTGTGACATCATGCCGCAGAAAACGTCAGCAGATTGAACTTGTGTATATATTATTCTCTCTACGGTGGAATGTGGAATTTATTTTGTAGAGCCGGACACTATCCTGGTGTTCACAATCTTCTATGAATTATTCGGAGGAGGAACCCGCCTTGCAATGCCGAACAATATGCGTGCCGGACTCATCGTCATTGAAGCCTGGTTCAGGGGCTACTGAGGGAGTCCTGGATTAGGGGGTGTCCGGATAGCCGGATTACCATCATCGGCCGAACTATAATCGGCCGGACTATCATCATCGACCGGACTCCAAGACTATGAAGATACAAGATTGAAGACTTCGTCCCGTGTCCGGATGGGACTTTCCTTGGCGTGGAAAGTAAGCTTGGCGATACGGATATGTAGATCCCCTACCATTGTTACCGACTCTATGTAACCCTAGCCCTCTCCGGTGTCTATATAAACCGGATGGCCCTAGTCCGTAGGACATACATTACATCAACCCTTACAATCATACCATAGGCTAGCTTCTAGGGTTTAGCCTCCTTGATCTCGTGGTAGATCCACTCTTGTAAACATCCACAATATCAATATCAATCAAGCAGGACGTAGGGTTTTACCTCCATCAAGAGGGCCCGAACCTAGGTAAAACATCGTGTCCCTTGTCTTCTGTTACCATCCGCCTAGACGCACAGTTCGGGACCCCCTACCTGAGATCCGCCGGTTTTGACACCGACAGGTGCACTTCTTCACAACATGACCTCAACACATAGTGTAGTGAAGAAGAACCAATACTACCTTCATGAAACCTTCAACCGCACCTGGGCTGTCCTCACTCATGTCTATAGCGCTGAAGAACTGAAGACTATGGGTCTCAAGGAAGAATTTGACTGGTCTGCACCTCCTCCGAAGAAATTCAAGCGAGTCAAAGTTCCTCCACTGGTGGCCTGCTCTTATTCTTCATCGCGTGACACTGATGAGTATGAATATTTGGACGACACTGTGGCAGGCCCTGCTACAACAAACAACCCCGGCAACGCTGGCGCTCCTCCATCAACTTGAAATTCTTCAGGGGCGTTAGTCCTTGGTTTCAATCCGTTTGGTCATTTGATGACAAAGGGGGAGAAATCTGAGTTAGTCTTCAAGCGGGTCTATATTAAGGGCAATTTTTATAAGTTACAACTCTCGTTCTTCTGAAGCTTTTATTTGGATCGAGCTGTAATCTTAAACCCGATGGTGCGCTGATACTTTTGTTGCACTATGTTCTGATACTTTTGATGCTTTATTCGGCATGTTTATTCCTCATTAATGATATTGCACGCATGCTGAATTTCATCAGGCACCATATTTCATCATGCATTTCAAATTCTTCATATTATATATCAAATGCGTGTATGAATTACAAGATATATGGGGAGATTTCCATGATTCAACTCTTCAAATGTGCATTGCCTCAAACGCAAATTCCTCACTATGCACATCTTCAAGGGGAGTTCTTCTATATCTTGCTATCAAATTCCTCAATATCAGTATTTACACTTCATATGTTTATCCCCGTTGAAAACTTAACCTATATTGTCATCAATCACCAAAAAGGGGGAGATTGTAAGTGCATCTAGTGCCCCTTAGTGATTTTGGTGTATTGAAGACTTATAGGTTAAGGGACTAATGCATTTGTGAGTGTACACAGGTCTATAAGTCTATGAGGAGTTTGATATTTATAGAGAAAGTCGACCCCTAAAAATGAAGTTCTTCAACTGAAGAGTTTGATATTCTGAAGACTTTCTGAAGACTTTGAAAGTGAAGAAATTGGTGTGACCTTGAAGACTTGGTATTCATTTGAGGAACATGAAGCGTGAAGACTTTTGTTTTCGTAGTTTCATTTTCTCTTTCTTGAGTCATAGGAAACACCGTACTGTTAAAGGGGGTCGAGGAAATAATAAGGAAAAATTTCCATGTGATGCTCAACTCAAAATCCTACACCTACCAATCCCTTCGAGTGAAGCCTTTGGAAATCTCATATAGTCCAGTCACTTTCTTCAGTGACAGAGATGAAGTTCTTCTGGTCGCTGATGAATTTGTTCTGACTGAGGAGTTAGGAATTCGCCAGTGCGAATTGCCTACACAGTGAGGAACATGATAGCCTCGAGGAATTTGAGAGTCAAATTTCCGACCGTTGCTGTGCTGCGCGCCAGCTGTCCCAAAATATCTTATCCACCTAACGGTCATATCATTGAAGGGCATTTATGTCTTATCATGTCGGGCTGCTCCCTAGGCTATAAATAGCCGGCCCCTACAACCACTAGTTGGTTGGCTGCTCCAAGAGAACTTTACACTTGTCTTTTGAGAGCAACCCATCCTCCGAGGACTTTGAGCGAATATCATCAAGTGAGGAAAACCCAACACAAAACTCCTACAAACCCAAAGTGACAGAGCATCACTGAAGAAATTGGTCCTGCGTGGATCCGACGCTTGTTACCTTTGAAGACTGTGCTTCTTCCAGATGGTTAGGCGTCAAGGTCTAGAGCATCCAAGAGGAATTGTGGATCGCCGAGTGACCAAGTCTGTGAAGGTTGGGAAGTCGCCTAAAGACTTACCACGAGTGATTGGACGGGGTCTGCGTGACCTTAGTTCAAGGAGAATACGGTGAGGACTAGGTGTCCTGAGCTGCATGCTCAGTGACTAGGTGTCCGGGACTGCGTGTCCTCGAGTTTAAATACTCAGCCACTCCAACCAGATGTACAACTGAGACAGCAGTTGGAACTGGTCTACCAAATCATTGTCTTCACCAACCTAACTGGTTCTATTTCCTCAACCCTTTCATTCCCTCATTACTGTGTTGAGTGTTTGTTCATATCTATGTTTGAAGACTTTGACTGAAGACTTTCTCAATTTCCTCGGTTTAATTTCTTCAGTCTGTTTGTCTTCATCTTGTGTTATCCTGTGATTATGCTTTCTGTACTCTGTGCTAGTCTTCATTTCATCATGATGACCTTGCTTGTATTCTGTTATGCTTACTTCTGAGTACTTATTCTGCTGCTAATATTTCTTCGCTAAGGAATTTCCTCACCGGCATATTCCTTAGTGAATAATTCATAAAAATCGCCTATTCACCCCCCCCCCTCTAGTCGATATAACGCACTTTCAACAAGTAACATACCGATGACAAAGGGAACAATGTATGTTGTTATGCGGTTTGACCGATAAAGATCTTCGTAGAATATGTAGGAGCCAATATGGGCCTCCAGATTCCGCTATTGGTTATTGACCGAGAATAGTTCTAGGTCATGTCTACATAGTTCTCGAACCCGTAGGGTCCGCACGCTTAAGGTTTTGATGACAGTTATATTATGAGCTTATGAGTTTTGATGTACCGAAGGAGTTCGGAGTCCCAGATGAGATCAGGGACATGACGAGGAGTCTTGAAATGGTCGAGACGTAAAGATCGATATATTGGACGACTACATTCGGAGTTCGGAAAGGTTCCGAGTGATTCAGGTATTATTCGGAGTACCGAAGAGTTACGGGAATTCGGCGGGGAGTATGTGGGCCTTATTGGGCAATACGGGAATAGAGGAAAGAGGCCGAAAGGAAGGAGGCGCACAGCCCCCCTCTGGTCCGAATTGGACAAGGGGTGCGGCCCCCTTTTCCTTCCTCCTCTCCCCCTCTTTCCCCCTTCTCCTACTCCAACAAGGAAGGAGGGAGTCCTACTCCCGGTGGGAGTAGGACTCCCCTTGGCGCGCCTCCTCCTAGGCCGGCTGCCCCCTCCCCCTTGCTCCTTTATATACGGGGGCAGGGGGGCACCCCATGATACACAAGTTGATCTATGGATCGTTCCTTAGCCGTGTGCGGTGCCCCCCTCCACCATATTCCACCTCGGTCATATCGTCGCAGAGTTTAGGCGAAGCCCTGCGCTGGTAGAACATCATCATCGTCACCATGCCGTCGTGCTGACGGAACTCATCCCTGACGCTTTGCTGGATCGGAGCCCGGGGATCGTCATCGAGCTGAATGTGTGCTAAACTCGGAGGTGCCGTACGTTCGGTACTTGGATCGGTCGGATCGTGAAGACATACGACTACATCAACCGCATTGTCATAATGCTTCCGCTTACGTCCTACGAGGGTATGTGGACAATACTCTCCCCTCTCGTTGCTATGCCATCACCATGATCTTGCGTGTACGTAGGAAATTTTTTGAAATTACTACGTTCCCCAACAGTGGTATTCGAGCCAGGTTTTATGCGTAGATGTTATATGCACGAGTAGAACACAAGTGAGTTGTGGGCGATACAAGTCATACTGCTTACCAGCATGTCATACTTTGGTTCAGCGGTATGGTTGGATGAAGCAGCCCGGACCGACATTACGCGTACGCTTACGCGAGACTGGTTTTACCGCCGTGCTTTGCACACAGGTGACTAGCGGGTGTCTGTTTCTCCAACTTTAGTTGAACCGAGTGTGGCTACACCCGGTCCTTGCGAAGGTTAAAACAGCACTAACTTGACGAACTATCGTCGTGGTTTTGATGCATAGGTAAGAACGGTTCTTGCTAAGCCCATAGCAGCCACGTAAAACTTGCAACAACAAAGTAGAAGACGTCTAACTTGTTTTTGCAGGGCATGTTGTGATGTGATATGGTCAAGACGTGATGAGATATAAGTTGTTGTATGAGATGATCATGTTTTGTTAAAGTTATCAGCAACTAGCAGAAGCCCTATGGTTGTCTATTTGTTGCATAAGATGTAAGTGCCAAATAATTGCTTTACTTAATCGCTATGCAATAGCAATAGTTGCAAGAGCAATAGTTGGCGAGACGACCATGTGACGACACATTGATATAGATCAAGATGATGAAGATCATGGTGTCGTGTCGGTGACGATAGAGATCATGACAGTACTTTGGAGATGAAGATCAAAGGCGCAAGATGATCATGGCCATATCATGTCACATATTTTGATTGCATCTGATGTTTATCTGTTATACATCTTATTCTGTTTTGTTTGACGGTGGCATTTTAAGATGATCTCTCACTAATTATCTAGAAGTGTTCTCCTTGAGTATGCACCGTTGCGAAAGTTCTTCATGCTGAGACACCACGTGATGATCGGGTGTGATAGGCTCTATGTTCAAATACAACGGGTGCAAAACAGTTGCACACATGGAATACTCAGGTTAAACTTGACGAGCCTAGCATGTACAGATATGGCCTCAGAACACGGAGACCGAAAGGTCGAGCATGAATCATATAGTAGATATGATCAACATAGTGATGTTCACCATTGAAACTACTCCATCTCATGTGATGATCGGACATGGTTTACTTGATTTGGATCACGTGATCACTTAGATGACTAGAGAGATGTCTGTCTAAGTGGGAGTTCTTAAGTAATATGATTAATTGAACTTAAATTTATCATGAACTTAGTCCTGGTAGTATTTTGCAAATTATGTTGTAGATCAATCTTGCATTGTTGCTTTCATATGTTTATTTTGATATGTTCCTAGAGAAAACTGTGTTGAAAGATGTTAGTAGCAATGATGCGGATTGGATCCGTGATCTGAGGTTTATCCTCATTGCTGCACAGAAGAATTATGTCCTTAATGCACCGCTAGGTGACAGACCTATTGCAGGAGCAGATCAGACGTTATGAATGTTTGGCTAAGCTCAATATGATGACTACTTGATAGTTTAGTGCACCATGCTTAACGGCTTAGAATCGGGACTTCAAGGACGTTTTGAATGTCATGGACCATATGAGATGTTCCAGAAATTGAAGTTGATTTTTCAAGCAAATACCCGAGTTGAGAGATATGAAGTCTCCAACAAGTTCTATAGCTAAAAGATGGAGGAGAATCGCTCAACTAGTGAGCATGTGCTCAGATTGTCTGTGTACTTCAATCGCTTGAATCAAGTGGGAGTTAATCTTCCAGATAAGATAGTGATTGACAGAATTCTCTAGTCACCATCACCAAGTTAGTGGAACTTCGTGATGAACTATAATGCAAGGGATGACGAAAACGATTCCCAAGCTCTTCGTGATGTTGAAATCAACGAAGGTAGAAATCAAAAAGAGCATCAAGTGTTGATGATTGACAAGACCACTAGTTTCAATAAAAGGGCAAAGGGAAAGAAAGGGAAACTTCAAGTAGAATGGCAAACAAGTTGTCACTCCTGTGAAGAAGACCAAAGCTGGGCCAAAGCCTGAAACTGAGTGCTTACACTGCAAAGGAAATGGTCACTATAAGCGGAAATGCCCTGAATATTTGGTGGATAAGAAGGATGGCAAAGTGACCAATGGTATATTTGATATACAGTTTATTGATGTGTGATTTACTAGTGTTTATAGTAGCCCTGAGTATTTGATACTTGTTCGGTTGCTAAGATTAGTAACTCTAAACAGGAGTTACAGAATAAACAAAGACTAGTTGAAGGGGAAGTGACGATGAGTGTTGGAAGTAGTTCCAAGATTGATATGATCATCATCGCACACTCCCTATACTTTCGGGATTAGTGTTAAACCTAAATAAATGTTATTTGGCGTTTGCGTCGAGCATGAATATGATTTGATCATGTTTATTGCAATACGGTTATTCATTTAAAGTCAGAGAATAATTGTTGTTCTGTTTACATGAATAAAACCTTCGATGGTCAAACACCCAATGAAAATAGTTTATTGGATCTCGATCGTATTGATACACATATTCATAATATTGATGCCAAAAGATGCAAAGTTAATAATGATAGTGCAACTTATTTGTGGCAATGCCGTTTGGGTCATGTCGGTGTAAAGCGCATGAAGAAACTCCATAAAGATGGATTTTCGGAATCACTTGGTTATGAATCATTTGATGCTTGCGAACCGTGCCTTTTGGGCAAGATGACTAAAACTCCGTTCTCCGGAACAATGGAACAAGCTACTAACTTATTGGAAATTATACATATCGATGTATGAGATGCAATGAGTGTTGATGCTCGTGGCAAGTATCGTCATTTTCTGACCTTCACAAGATGATTTGAGTAGATATGGGTATATCTACTTGATGAAACATAAGTCTGAAATAGTTGAAAGGTTCAAAGAATTTCAGAGTGAAGTGGAAAAATCATCGTAACAAGAAAATAAAGTTTCTGCGATCTGATCGCGGAGACGAATATTTGAGTTACGAGTTTGGTCTTCAATTAAAACAATGTGGAATAGTTTCACAGCTCACGCCACCTGGAACACCACAACGTTATGGTGTGTCCGAACATCATAACCGCAATTTATTGGATATGGTGCGATCTATGATGTCTCCTACTGATTTACCACTATTGTTTTGGGGTTATGCATTAGACACAGCTGCATTCACGTTAAAAGGGCACCATCTAAATCCGTTGAGACGACACCGTGTGAACTGTGTTTTAGTAAGAAACCAAAGTTGTCGTTTCTTAAAGTTTGGGGCTGCGATGCTTATGTGAAAAAAGTTTCATCCTGATAAGCTCGAACCCAAATCGGAGAAGTGCTTGTTCATAGAATACCCAAAGGAAATTGTTGGGTACACCTTCTATCACTGATCTGAAGGCAAGATATTCGTTGCTAAAAATGGATCCTTTCTAGAGAAGGAGTTTCTCTCGAAATAAGTGAGTGGGAGGAAAGTAGAACTTGATAAGGTAACTGTACCTTCTCCCGAATTGGAAAATAGTTCATCACTGAAATCAGTTCCAGTGATTCCTACACCAATTAGTGACGAAGCTAATGATATTGATCATGAAACTTTAGATCAAGTTACTACAGAACCTCGTAGGTCTTCCAAAAGTACAGTCCGCACCAGAGTGGTACGGTAATCATGTTTTGGAAGTCATGTTAATAGACCATGATGAACCTACGAACTATGAGGAAGCGATGATGAGCCCAGATTCCGTGAAATGTCTTGAGGCCATAAAATCTGAGATATGATCCATGTATGAGAACAAAGTATGGACTTTGGTGGAGTTGCCCGATGATCGGCAAGCCATATTGTATAAATGGATCTTCAAGAGGAAGACGGACATTGATAGTAGTGTTACTATCTACAAAGCTCGACTTGTCGCAAAAAGGTTTTTGACAAGTTTAAGGTGTTGACTACACTAAGATTTTCTCAACTGTAGCGATGCTTAAGTCTGTCCGAATCATGTTAGCAATTGCCACATTTTATGAAATCTGGCAAATGGATGTCAAAATTGCATTCCTTAATGGTTTTCTTAATGAAGAGTTGTATATGATGCAACCAGAAGGTTTTGTCAATCCTAAAGGTACTAAAAAAATGTGCAAGCTCCAGCAATCCATCTATGGACTGGTGCAAGCATCTCAGAGTTGGAATATATGCTTTGATAAGTTGATCAAAGCATATAGTATTATACAGACTTGCGGTGAAGCCTGTATTTACAAGAAAGTGAGTGGGAGCTCTGTAGCATTTCTGATACTATATGTAGATGACATATTGTTGATCAGAAATGATATAGAATTTCTGGATAGCATAAAGGGATACTTGAATAAAAGTTTTTCAATGAAAGACCTCGGTGAAGCTACTTACACATTGAGCATCAAGATCTATATAGATACATCAAGACGCTTGATAAGATTTTTCAATGAGTACATACCTTGATAAATTTTGAAATAGTTCAAAATAGAACAGTCAAAGAAGGAGTTCTTGCCTGTGATGCAAAGGTGTGAAGTTGAGTAAGACTCAAGACCCGACCATGGCAGAAAATGGAAAGAGAATGAAAAGTCATTCCCTATGCCTCAGTCATAGGTTCTATGCTGTGAACCAGACCCATTGTATACCTTGCTCTGAGTTTGACAAAGGAATACAATTTTGATCTAAGAATAGATCACTGGACATTGGTCAAGAATATCCTTAGTAAGGACTAAGGAAATATTTCTCAATTATGGAGGTGATAAAAGAGCCCGTCGTAAAGAGTTACATCGGTGCAAGCTTTTACACCGATCCAGATGACTCTAAATCTCAATCTAAATACATATTGAAAGTGGGAGCAATTAGCTAGAGTAGCTCCGTTGAGAGCATTGTAGACATAGAATATTTGCAAAATACATACGACTCTAAATGTGACAGACCCGTTGACTAAACTTCTCTCACGAGCAAAACATGATCATACCTTAGTACTCTTTGGATGTTAATCACATAGCGATGTGAACTAGATTATTGACTCTAGTAAACCCTTTGGGTGTTGGTCACATGACGATGTGAACTATGGGTGTTAATCATATACAGATATGAATATTGGTATTAAATCACATGGCGATGTGAACTAGATTATTGACTCTAGTGCAAGTGGGAGACTGAAGGAAATATGCCCTAGAGGCAATAATAAAGTTATTATTTATTTCCTTATTTCATGATAAATGTTTATTATTCATGCTAGAATTGTATTAATCGGAAACATGATACATGTGTGAATACATAGACAAACATAACGTCACTAGTATGCCTCTACTTGACTAGCTCATTAATCAAAGATGGTTATGTTTCCTAACCATAGGCATGTGTTGTCATTTGATTAATGGGATCACATCATTAGGAGAATGATGTGATTCACACGACCCATTCTGTTAACCTAGCACTTGATCGTTTAGTATGTGGCTATTGCTTTCTTCATGACTTATACATGTTCCTGTAACTATGAGATTATGCAACTCCCGTTTACCTGAGGAACACTTTGGGTGCTACCAAATGTCACAACGTAACTGGGTGATTATAAAGGAGTACTACAGGTGTCTCCGAAGGTACATGTTGGGTTGGCTTATTTCGAGATTAGGTTTTGTCACTCCGATTGTCGGAGAGGTATCTCTGGGCCCTCTCGGTAATGCACGTCACTTAAGCCTTGCAAGCATTGCAACTAATGAGTTAGTTGTGAGATGATGTATTACGGAACGAGTAAAGAGACTTGCCGGTAATGAGATTGAACTAGGTATTGGATACTGACGATCGAATCTCGGACAAATAACATACCGATGACAAAGGGAACAACGTATATTGTTATGCGGTTTGACCGATAAAGATCTTCGTAGAATATGCAGGAGCCAATATGGGCATCCAGGTTCCGCTATTGGTTATTGACCGAGAATAGTTCTAGGTCATGTCTACATAGTTCTCGAACCCGTAGGGTCCGCACGCTTAAGGTTTCGATGACAGTTATATTATGTGTTTATGAGTTTTGATGTACCGAAGGAGTTCGGAGTCCCGGATGAGATCGGGGACATGACGAGGAGTTTCTAAATGGTCGAGACGTAAAGATCGATATATTGGACGACTATATTCGGAGTTCGGAAAGGTTCCGAGTGATTCGGGTATTTTTCGGAGTACCGGAGAGTTATGGGAATTCGCCGGAGAGTATATGGGCCTTATTGGGCCAGAAGGGAATAGAGGAAAGAGGCCGATAGGAAGGAGGCGCGCAGCCCCCCTCTGGTCCGAATTGGACAAGGGGTGCGGCCCCCTTTTCCTTCCTCCTCTCCCCCTCTTTCCCCCTTCTCCCACTCCAACAAGGAAGGAGGGAGTCCTACTCCCGGTGGGAGTAGGACTCCCCTTGGCGCGCCTCCTCCTAGGCCGGCCGCCCCCTCCCCCTTGCTCCTTTATATACGGGGGCAGGGGGCACCCCATGATACACAAGTTGATCTACGGATCATTCCTTAGCCGTGTGTGGTGCCCCCCTCCACCATATTCCACCTCGGTCATATCGTCGCAGAGTTTAGGCCAAGCCCTGTGCCGGTAGAACATCATCATCGTCACCACGCCGTCGTGCTAACGGAACTCATCCCCGACGCTTTGCTGGATCGGAGCCCAGGGATCGTCATCGAGCTGAACGTGTGCTGAACTCGGAGGTGCCGTGCGTTCGGTAGTTGGATCGGTCGGATCGTGAAGACGTACGACTACATCAACCGCGTTGTCATAACGCTTCCGCTTACGGTCTACAAGGGTACATGGACAATACTCTCCCCTCTCGTTGCTATGCCATCACCATGATCTTGCATGTACGTAGGATTTTTTTTGAAATTACTACGTTCCCCAACAACTAGCCCCACCACACATAATCGAGACTCTTCCAGATTGCACACTTACACCGTTGGGCAGAGAACCAGCTACAACCCATCTAACCGCAGACCCAGCGGATAGTAACCCACTTATAGTTGACAAAGCACCATGTCCACCATAGAGTACCCCCACACGAGCAGTTTGTAAAGCTACTGCAGTGCCCAAAGCACGAAGACAACCACAGCTAACCCAAACTCCACGTTTAGAGCAGAAGAGCAACTGTCCTTAGGTAAGATTCCGTAGCTATGGTCCATACTCCTTTGCTGTTGCATCACTGTACTTAGTCATACCAACTACTTTCGAATTTGAAGGATCAAATTGAAACTCCAATGGCGCAACAGGTATGTTTTAAACCTATTTCTTTAACTGGATTGTTGTTCTAACTTCTTGCTCTATGTTGATTTCAGCTTAAGTTGTATAAACAGTTATGTTCTCATGTGATGCACATTACAAGTGCTGCCAATGCTGTGTAGTTTCTCACACTTATATTCTGTCTATGCTGCTGTGTCTTAAAAATATATGAGTTGAACTGTGTCTCTATCATGATTAGGGAACATAAACTAGAATGATATGGAAAATACAGTGACCATAGTACATAGATATATGTTTGTTTCATGTTGTTATCCTGTCCACCTTACTACTGAACCGGTTTACCAAAATGAGTTTGGTATACTACAAGCTAAACATGTGATGTGTCTGCTTGTTTCTCTTGTAGTATGCAAGCAGAATATTGGAGAAGAGCACCCCACTATGCAATAGTAGAGAAAGTAATGCAGATAAGGTTCAAGATAGTGAGACAACCCTGTTGGTCTCCAAGAAAGGTGATAAAAACGATCTTGTAGACAGTGAGAAAACCCCACAGTCCTGCGT
The DNA here is from genome assembly GCF_018294505.1 of Triticum aestivum. NCBI lineage: Eukaryota > Viridiplantae > Streptophyta > Magnoliopsida > Poales > Poaceae > Triticum > Triticum aestivum. Next base: position 132,798,210 of record NC_057795.1, on the reverse strand, counting down.
TGATGTAGTGTTCGAGTTACTGGCCAGTACCGCTGGCACAAGCTCTTCAAACTCGCTGCTTGAATCACTTCAACTTCTTCAGTCTCAGCTACAAGCTGAAAGGCATCAGTCAGCTGTGCTACGGCAAGAAGCCAAAGGACTGAGGAAGTCCCTGCAGAATTCAGATGCGTACTTTCTTGTGCAACAGCAAGCGCTGGAGGATTTAAGCGCCAAACAAGAGAAAGTAAATAAGCTTGCTAAGCATCTTGCCAGCATTATGGGTACCCAGGATATTGTTTCTTGAACTCTTCTGAAGTGGTTTCAGTTCTGGACATGTTTTGCTGCGGCGTTTATATGCTGCTATGTTCCCTATATTTGCACTGGTGGTGAACTTTGATGCCCAGTGGATGTAATATGTGTAATAGCCGTGATAGCCTAGCATAAGTTGCTTGCTTATTTATTTCCTTGTTGTCTTGTTTATTTGTTTGCTTGTAGTCAGTGCAGTTCTTTTTCCGCGGTTTGCTAGTGGCTCCAATAACCAATATTTTAAAACTAGGTCACAATAACCATGGGCTAATATTTACTGTAGTGACACTAGGCCTCCTATGGGCCGTAGAAACAGTGGGCCTTCTACGGGCCGTAGAAACAGTTGGCCTTCTACGGGCCGTAGAAACATTGGGCCTTCTACAGGCTGTCGAAACAATGGGCCTTCTACGGGCCGTATCGTCAATGGGCCTTATACGGGCCGTATGATCGATTGGCCAAACATGGGCCAATAACAGGCTGCATTATGGCCGTAAACGGGCTAGAGTTGGAATGGTCCGTCCATGGGCCGACCATAACGGGCCATCGTTAATAGGCTGTATTTGATGACGCTATGAAAACGGCCCAATGTATTAACGGACCACAAACGGGCTGACTGTAATCATGGGCTGAATTTTGCCCACAAGCAGAAAATGACAGTAACGGGTCGTAAGTAAACGAATGCTCGAAATGAGCCCAAGAATAAATGGGCTCTGAGAAGGCCGAAAGATAACATGGGCTGGAAACGGCCCAACTGAATAACGGGCCCTTAATGGGTATAAAGTGATACACTGTTCATTACGGGCCAGTTTCACCACGGGCCGTTAATGGGTCTAAAGTGATACACTGTTCATTGCGGGCCAATTTCACCACGGGCCGTTAATAGGCCAAGAGTTACATAGGGCCTCATATGGGCCGAAAGATGTCATGGGCCGTACATGGGCTAGAAGTGAAAACGGGCTGGAATCATATTGGATGGCCCAGATGATGCTATTGGGCCTAATTCGGATAGGGCGTAACAGGCCTTGGGTTAGCGGGCTGTAAATGGGCTATGTGCGAACAGGCCATTAACAGGCTTTCCATGGGCCGGCCCGTCACCTTTTGACCAAGTCAAACGGGCCGGCCTTTTCACATGAATGGGCCTCTGTTGGGCCGTGCAATGTGTCGACGTATCATAGGCGCCTAATGTCCAATGAGTGGATGACATATGTCCCAACAATGAGCCGACATGTGTTTCCTCCAGCCAATGATGATTTCACACATGGAAAATCCCCATTGGTCGGGGCTGTTAATGGGTTATCGGATCCAAAACCCGACCCGATAGCTTAACGATGTTCCGTTATGGTGGATGCCACGTGTCGGTCACCCTTGACGAAAGCACTTCCGTGACGCGCGATTTATCGTCATGGAAGTGGACACTTCCTTGATGATAATATTGGTAATGTCATGGAACACTTCTACGACAGCACATGTATGACTATCTTGATTCTGTCATAAATTTGTCATGGATGTACATGCATGACAAAAAACGCGACCTACTGTGACAAACACGTATGATCACGGAAGTGTTTTTTTTGTAGTGATGCATCACTGGCCAGGGCACGTGTCGAAGCAAGGAGGAGAGGCAACAGACGGGACGGGCCTCGCTCCCGTCCCCGATAAAGTGGGGGACACCTAATACATGCATTAAATGCATCTTGTCCTATAATACGGGCAATAAGCTCACAATACTGTAGGCCTTTCCACCTCCTGTGTGCCACTGTGGTAGCCGCTTTCGCCTACAAAAGGAGGCCCATGGCATAAATGAAAAGGATTAGGCTCTTTGGAACCACGCAACACCCGTAGCCAGTTCGAGAGCTCAAGAACACTCAATACATCCACCAAGCACGACTAGGGTTTTACGCATCCTTGCGGCCCGAACCTGGGTAAACGATCCCCGTGTCAATTACTAATCCTGCTCTTCTCACAACCCCGCGCCCCGCAACCGTAGTAGGGATTCTTGTGATCCCATAGGTGTCGTTTCCCACCGACAAGCGTATACGTCTCGGAGTGCGCGTTTGCGCCTCCTCTTTGGTATGTGAGTTGTGTAAATCATGTTCACTGCTTTTTACCTCTGGTGGAATTTTTTTCTGTTCCCCAGTGTTCGGCTGGCGAGGCTCATCCTCGTCTTCACTTGGCGTCTCCCTCTAAAAGTGCAACTATCCCTAGGTGGTTTTGGTAATTAATAACAACATATATCTCATTGAGCTAATACTCTTCCAAGACTATTATTTTAGGAAAGCTCAATGAATGACATGGCATGGATGATGAAAGTGGATCCCTCAAAATACTAAGGACAAAGGATTGGCTCAAGCTCAAAATCTCAAGACTCTTCATTTTACATTTTAGTGATCCAAAATCACATTGAGTCTATAGGAAAAGCCAATACTATCAAGGAGGGATGAGGTGTTGCTTAATGAGCCTCTTGCTTCATGTGCTTAGTGATATGCACCAAAACCCTCAACTACTTTCCCACATCCACAAATGACCTAAACCCAAAGCCAAAATCGGTCACACCGAAACTTCCTATCCGGCGCCACCGATCCCAAAAGTCATAGCCACTGCCACAAACCCTAAGCAAATCGGTCTTACCGATAGGGTTCTCGGTTTCACCGAGATGGGGTTGCAATCTCTCTGTTTCCCTTCGTAATGTTTCGGTCTAACCGAAGTGAGCGGTCGGTCCCACCGAGATTGCAATGTAAACTCTCTGCTTCCTTTTTGTAACATTTCGGTCTCACCGAAAAGAGCAAATCGGTCCCACCGAGTTTACCTGACCAACTCTCTGGAAAGCTTATTACCAAATCGGTCTCACCGAGTTTGTGTAAACGGTCTTACCGAGATTATGTTATGCCCTAACCCTAACCGAATTGGTCTCACCGAGATGCATGTCGGTCCCAGCGAAATTCACTAACGGTCACTTGGTTTACTAAATCGGTTCGACCGAGTTTAACAATTCGGTCCCACTGAGTTTGGTAAATTGTGTGTAACGGTTAGATTTTGTGTGGAGGCTATATATACCCCTCCACCTCCTCTTCATTCGTGGAGAGAGCCATCAGAACGAACCTACACTTCCAACTTACCATTTCTGAGAGAGAACCACCTACTCATGTGTTGAGGCCAAGATATTACATTCCTACCATATGAATCTTGATCTCTAGCCTTCCCAAGTTGCTTTCCACTCAAATCTTGTTTCCACCAGATCCAAACCCATTGAGAGAGAGTTGAGTGTTGGGGAGACTATCATTTGAATCACAAGAGCAAGGAGTTCATCATCAACGCACCATTTGTTACTTCTTGGAGAGTGGTGTCTCCTATATTGGCTAGGTGTCACTTGGGAGCCTCCAATAAGATTGTGGAGTTGAACCAAGGAGTTTGTAAGGGCAAGGAGATCGCCTACTTCATGAACATCTACCGCTAGTGAGGCAAGTCCTTCATGGGCGACGGCCATGGTGGGATAGACAAGGTTGCTTCTTCTTGGACCCTTCGTGGGTGGATCCCTCCGTGGACTCGCGCAGCCGTTACCCTTCGTGGGTTGAAGTCTCCATCAACGTGGATATACGGTAGCACCACCTATCGGAACCACGCCAAAAACATCCGTGTCTCCAATTGTGTTTGAATCCTCCAAACCTTTCCCTTTACTTTCTTGCAAGTTGCATGCTTTAATTTCCGCTGCTTATATACTCTTTGCATGCTTGCTTGAATTTTGTGATGATCGCTTGACTTGTCCTAAAGTAGCTAAAATCTGCCAAACTCTAAAATTGGGAAAAGGTTAAGTTTTTATTGGTCAAGTAGTCTAATCACCCCCCCTCTAGACATACTTCAAGGTCCTACAAGTGGTATCAGAGTTTGGTCTCCATTTGTTTTGATTTCCATATCTTTTGGTGGTCATAGCCTTGGTTTCACAACCTAGGAGAGTATGGCGTCTAGCGAGAGAAATTATCACTGTAGAGGTCCTTACTTTGATGGTACTAATTTTGCTAGTTGGAAGCATAAGATGAAAATGCATATTCTTGGACATAACCCCGCCATTTGGGCAATTATTTGTATTCGCTTGCAAGGTGAATTTTTCGATGGGAGAGAACCGAAATGTGAAGCTAATGCAGAAGAATTGAAGATGCTGCAATACAACGCTCAAGCTTGTGATATCATCTTCAACGGATTGTGCCCCGAAGAATTCAACAAAATCAGCTGTCTTGAGAATGCAAAGGAAATTTGGGATACTTTGATTGATATGCATGAAGGTACCGAGTCCGTCAAGGAATCCAAGTTGGATGTGCTCCAGAGTCAGCTTGACATATTCAAAATGAAGGATGGCGAAGGTGTCGTTGAAATGTACTCTAGGCTTGCTCTTATCACAAATGATATTGCCGGCTTAGGGAGTGAAGAGATGACCGAAAAATTCATCGTCAAGAAGATTCTAAGAGCATTGGATGTAAAGTATGATACCGTGTGCACATTGATTCAAATGATGCCAAACTACAAAGATCACAAGCCAACGGAAGTCATTGGAAGGATTGTTGCTCATGAGATGTCACTCAAGGATAAGGAAGAACTTCACAACAAGTCAAGTGGTGATTACAAAGCCTCAAGTGAAGCCCCCACATCGTCAAGTGAGAAACCAACCTTCAATGAAGAATTGAGCTTAATGGTTAAGAACTTCAACAAATTCTACAAGAGTAGAAGCAAAGAAAGAAGCTCCAAATCAAGGTCTTACAATGACAAGAGATCTTCTCGTCGGGAGCGCAGTTGCTACAATTGTGGGAGACCCGGACACTACTCCAATGAGTGTACGGCACCCTACAAAAGAAGAGAAGATTCTCCAAGAAGAAGGAGCAAAAGAGAAGAATCACCACCAAGAGAGAGGAGGAGTAGAGATGATCGTTATGAACGAAGACCCTCATGGAGAAGCAACGATTCGGAAAGGAAGGACAAGTCATCAAGGAGCTACACAAAACGAAGACATCAAGCTCATGTTGGTGAATGGATATCCGGCTCTGACTCCGACAATCACTCCGAGAGAAGCTATCACTCCGACTCCTAATATACTCAAGATGAAGGTGTTGCCGGTCTAGCACTTGTGTCAACCAACTCCTACGACATATTTGACTCACCAAATGAAGGTATTGGAAGATGCTTCATGGCCAAAGGTCCAATGGTAACACATCCCGAGTATGTTGATTTCAATAGTGATGAAGATGACTTGCTTGTGGATGATGATTTACTTGTTGACAACTCTTGTGATGAATACTATGATGAAACGTCAATTAATCATGCTAATCATGATAAAACGAGTGACAATGATAAGGAGAAGATTGAGCTTCTAACTAAAGAATTAAACTCTCTTAAGTTAGCTCACGAAACTATCTACGAAGATCATCGTGAACTTTTAAGGGCTCATGAGAAGTTACGCTTTGAAAAGTTCAATCTTGATCAAGAGCATGAGTTCTTAAAAGCAATCAACACTACTATGAAAAGGGCTATAGATGGAAATGACACTAATGGCGCACCAGACTGGTGGTGCGCCATTAGTATATACTAATGGCGCACCACCTTCTGATGCGCCATTAGTGTTGAAACTACTAATGGCGCACCCTGCCGACGGTGCGCCATTAGTACCAATTTTTTTTTTGAACTAGTGCGCCTGTCCAAACATACTAATGGCGCATCCACTGGTGGTGCGCCATTACTAGTTGTAACTAGTAATGGCGCACCAGCCAGAAGGTGCGCCACTAATGTTATTTTTTTATTATTGTTTTTATTCCTTTTTTTGCAAAAGTACTAATGGCGCACCACCAGGGGGTGTGCCATTAGTAACCTGGATTACTAATGGCGCATTTGCTGCTGGTGCGCCATTAGTAAGTGGGCAGCAACAAGATATTTTGGACAGCCTCTCCTCCCACACTCACTTTCTCCCCACTTCATTCTCTCCACCGCCTCCTCCTTGTCTCGGTGCCTCCTCTTTTTCACCTCATTTCCACCATAGATTCATTCAAATTAAGTGGTTAAGTTACCTTGTTTTGCTAGGTAAGTAAGGGGGGAAGCTATATTTATGTTGTTCTCCCTACAACAATGTGCACATGCACTTTTTATGGCCTAGCTAGATCTATGTATGTTCGTGGTGTTGCATATGTTTGTGGTGTTGCATATGTGTTTGTGTTTGGAGGTGTACCGGTAAAATGCAATAGTTGCCAATATTTTGCCGGAATGTTGATTCATTTCCGTTTCGGCGAGAATTTTGGCATTAAGCATTCTTTTTGGTCCTATTTTTAGGGAAAGTCATGCCAAATTTTTTCTTGGTTCTAAAATATCATTTTGCTCTACCCCGCGGGCGAACATGGTCCGCACGATGACCGAAGGCATCGTGAATAGGTTTTTGAGGTCCGTGAAGGCCGAGATGCTTCAAAAGAACGAGACGGAGATAAGATGTCTGTGTCGAAGATGCAAGCTGAATAGCCTTATTGCGGACCCGGATTCCGGGCAGGTGCGGGACCACCTGCTCTTGCGTGGTTTCATGGATGGCTATCGGTGGCAAGGTGACGAAGATGACTACGAAGTCGTCCATGGGGGTCGGGCAAGAAATGAGGAAGGGCAGCAAGACAACCACCACGGCTCGGGGGGGCTAGAAGACGAAGAATCCCCAGGAGATGATCACGACGGTGATGCTGTACACAGTCATCATGTAGAAGATGCAGGACATGATGATGATGCCGGCGGAGCAGACGACGCTGGACCATTGATGGGCTGGGTGCAGGACCGTCATATTCAAGAGCTGCTTCTCAAGCAGACGGATAACGCAAGAGCTGCCGCCCGAGAGAAAGCCAAGATGGATCAACTTGAGTTAGACGCGATTACTCCATTGTATGAAGGATGCAGGCCCGAGGATACCCGCCTGAAAGTAACGCTCATGGCTCTGGAGATGAAGGTAAAACAGAAAATGACCGACGCATGCTTCGACGAGAACATGTCATTCTGGCACGAATGTCTTCCCAAGGGGAACAAGTGCCCGACCAGTTTGGAGGAGGCGAAGAAAATCGTGTGTCCTCTGGATTTACCGCACATGAAATACCATGTGTGCATGAGCAATTGCATCATTTATCGGGAGGAGCACGCGGAGTCTACCATATGTCCGGTGTGCGGTGTCACTCGATACAAGAAGAGGAAGAAAGCTCCTCGAAAAGTGGTGTGGTACTTTCCGATCACTCCTCGTCTGCAGCGGTATTTCGCGGACCCTAAGGTAGCAAAGCTCCTGCGTTGGCACGCGGATAGGGAGGAGAATAAGCGAGAAGATGACGCAAATGATCCGGAGATAGATAAAAAAGACAAGATGCTGAGTCACCCTAAGGATGCGAGCCAGTGGCAAGCGTTGAACTTCGAATACCCAGAATTTGGGAACGATCCAAGGAACATCATGCTAGGCGCGAGCACCGATGGAGTCAATCCGTTTGGCAGCCAGAGAAGCACACATAGCACCTGGCATGTGTTCGTGTGGATGTACAACCTTCCCCCCTGGTTGTGCTTGAAGAGGAAGTACATTCACATGAGTATGCTAATTGAAGGGCCGAAACAACCAGGGAATGACATCAATCTGTATTTGGGGCTGCTGAAAGAGGAGATTGACACGCTGTGGAAAACGCCAGCCAATACGTGGGACGCCGCAGAGAAAGAATATTTCCCTATGAGAGCTGCACTGCTCACGACGGTGCACGACTATCTCGGTTACGGATATCTTGCGGGGCAGGTAGTCCACGGATTTTCTGGATGCGTAAGGTGCATGGATGACACAACGTATCGCCAGCTAGATAGAGATCCCGGGTCTTTGAAAACCGTGTTCATGGGACATCGAAGGTGGCTTCGCGACGATGACCCGTGGAGGAAATGCAAGGATCTGTTCGATCGTGAAACCGAACCCCGAAAACGCCCGTGTACGAGGAGCGGCGAGGAAATAGACAAGCTGGAAAAATTGGAAAGACTGCCCACTGCCGGGAAAGAAGCAAAAGGCGCCAGAGCACTGCTGAAGGTATGGAAAACGAGGTCTGTTTTCTGGGACTTGCCGTACTAGAAGATCCACCGTGTGCCTCACAGCCTTGATGTCATGCATATCACGAAGAACGTGTGCGAGAGTCTGCTTGGTACCCTGCTCAACATGCCAGAGAGGACCAAAGATGGGCCGAAAGCAAGGGCAGACTTGAAATCAATGGGCATCAGGCAGGAGCTTCACGCTATATATGATGATGATGATGATGATGATGATGATGATGATGATGATGATGATGATGATGAGGCGAAGCAGGACACAGAAAGTCGTCGCAAAGGCAAAAAGGCCAAGAAGACCGGAAATGACTACCCTCCCGCGTGCTTCACTCTAAGTCAGGAGGAGATCGAGAAGTTTTTCACCTGCCTCCTTGGAGTAAAACTTCCTTATGGTTACGCGGGGAAGATAAGCAAATACCTAGACCCAGCGAAGCAGAAGTTCAGCGGGATGAAGTCTCACAACTGTCACGTGCTGATGACGCAGATACTTCTAGTTGCAATCCGTGGGATCATGGACGCGCACGTCCGTGAAACGCTATTTGGCCTATGCAACTTCTTCGACGTCATCTCTCGGAAGTCGATTGGCGTGAGGCAACTCAGAAGGCTACAGGAAGAGATTGTGGTGATACTATGCGAGCTTGAGATGTACTTCCCGCCCGCATTCTTCGACGTTATGGTGCATCTGCTGGTCCATATAGTGGAGGATATCATCCAACTCGGGCCGACGTTCCTGCACAGCATGATGCCGTTCGAAAGGATGAATGGTGTCATCAAAGGATACGTTCGCAACATGTCACGTCCAGAGGGAAGCATAGCCAGGGGCTTTTTGACCGAAGAGTGCATCTCCTACTGCACGAATTATCTAGGCATCGAGAACCCCGTTGGTCTGCCCGTCAACAGGCACCTCGGCAGGCTCGCTGGATGGGGTCACCGTGAGGGTCGCCGCGAAATGCATGTCGACTTCGAGGGTCGACTCGCCGAATTTGAAAGAGCAACCTAGTCGTGCTACAACACATAGACGTGGTCGATCCTTGGGTGGTAGAGCACAAAACCTTTATTAAGAGACGTACAATGACTGAGGCCAACAGAGGACGGACGGAGATATACTCAAAGAGCACAACTCATGTTTCACGCGTTGGTTCAAGCAGAAGCTTCTGTTGTACCCTTTACATGAGGATTCTTCCGTGGAAGAACAACTCATATTCGCCTTGTCACAGGGCGCCGAGCACAACCTGATGACCTATGAGGCATACGATATCAACGGCTACACATTCTACACCGAGGCCAAGGACATGAAGAGCGATGGTTATCAGAACTCCGGGGTAACGATGGAATCCTACACCGGTAACGACAAGGACAGATACTACGGAAGGATCGAGGAGATCTGGGAGCTGAGCTACGCTGGAGAGAAGGTCCCGACGTTCCGTGTCAGATGGGCCAAGAACGTCATAAAAGAAGACCGGTATTTCACCACCATGGTTATACCCGAAGCCAAATCCAAGACCGCGGGCGCAAACGTCACCGTGAAAAATGAGCCATGGGTACTGGCTTCCCAAGTGGACCAATGCTTCTTCATTACCGACCCGCCAAAGCCCAGTCGTGTTGTCGTGAGGAGAGGCAAAAGGAACATCATCGGAATGGATGGAGTAGCCAATGAGCAAGACTTCGACAAGTACGGCGACCCGAGGATCGAACATGACGACGATGATGAAGTAGCAGCATACACCACAAGAAGAAGCAGGACCACCCTACCTAAAGGACGTCCGTTCCACAGAAGAACTCCATTTGCGAAAAAGAAGGGCAAGAAGATTGTGAACAGATAGCTAGCTAAGATCGATTGTATTTAAATCGTAGACTTCATTTCTCGATTGTATTTCATGGGTACTTTTTGAACTATCATGAATATTTTTAAATTTCATGGACACTCGATCTCGATCCCCCTCCAGATCCGGCCCCCCTCGCCGCCGAGCACCCCCAGTCCACCGGCCGCCGCCGCCGACCCCCCGCACCCTCGATTCCCCTACTCAACCGCCGCCGTCGACCCCCCGCACCCCGCGCACCGTCTTATAAAAAAAATAAGTATCAAACAGCTTTTTAAATGCTACTGTCTTATAAAAAAATATTACTGTTATTATTTAAACAAGTTTGAACATATTTAAACACAAATAAGTATCAAACAGCTTTTTAAATGCTAAAACAAAATTTGTGGAGCCCACCTCGATCCCCCTCCATCTCGATCGCTATCCCACCTCGCCAGATCCGGTCCCCCTCGCCGCTGAGCACCCCCCCAGTCCACCGGCCGCCGCCGCCGACCCACCGCACCCTCGATTCCCCTACTCAACCGCCGCCGCCGACCCCCCGCACCCCGCGCACCGTCTTATAAAAAAATAAGTATCAAACAGCTTTTTAAATGCTACTGTCTTATAAAAAAATATTACTGTTATTATTTAAACAAGTTTGAACATATTTAAACACAAATAAGTATCAAACAGCTTTTTAAATGCTAAAACAAAATTTGTGGAGCCCACCTCGATCCCCCTCCATCTCGATCGCTATCCCACCTCGCCAGATCCGGTCCCCCTCGCCGCTGAGCACCCCCCCAGTCCACCGGCCGCCGCCGCCGACCCACCGCACCCTCGATTCCCCTACTCAACCGCCGCCGCCGACCCCCCGCACCCCGCGCACCGTCTTATAAAAAAAATAAGTATCAAACAGCTTCTTAAATGCTACTGTCTTATAAAAAAATATTACTGTTATTATTTAAACAAGTTTGAACATATTTAAACACAAATAAGTATCAAACAGCTTTTTAAATGCTAAAAAAATTTTGTGGAGCCCACCTCGATCCCCCTCCATCTCGATCGCTATCCCACCTCGCCAGATCCGGTCCCCCTCGCCGCCGAGCACCCCCCCAGTCCACCAGCCGCCGCCGCCGACCCCCCGAACCCTCGATTCCCCTACTCAACCGCCGCCGCCGACCCCCCGCACCCCGCGCACCGTCTTATAAAAAAATAAGTATCAAACAACTTTTTAAATGCTACTGTCTTATAAAGAAATATTACTGTTATTATTTAAACAAGTTTGAACATATTTAAACACAAATAAGTATCAAACAGCTTTTTAAATGCTAAAAAAAATTTGTGGAGCCTGGGAGTCGAACCCAGGACCTCCTGGTGTGAAAACTGGCTGCTGACCAGTCGAGCTAGTAGAGGGGACTTGATGTGGATCAGTTCTGGTGGTACATAACCTGTTGGCTTGAGTTGAAATAAAAAAAAATACTAATGGCGCACCACGGTGAGGTGCGCCATTAGTATGGATACACTAATGGCGCACCACGGTGAGGTGCGCCATTAGTATTGTGCCCGATCCCCCCTTCCCTCTCCCCCTTCGCCCGATCCCCCCTTCCCTCTCCCCCTCGCCAGTTCCCTCTCCCTCTCGATCCACCGCCGCCGCCGCCGCTGCCCTGACCCACTGCTCGCCCTTGCCCTCGCCCTCTCCCTCCCTCGCCCTCTCCCTCGCCCTAGATCCCATTCCCCTCTCCTCTCCCAACGCCGCTGCCCCGCCACCTCGACGCTGCCCCGCCGCCCCGACGCCGCCTCGACGCTGCCCCGACGCCGCTGCCTCGCCACCTCGACGCTGCCCCGCCGCCTCAACGCGACCCCGCCGCCCGGACGCCGCACCGTCCACACCACCATCCCGCCGCCCGGACGCCACCTCGTCCACACCACCGGACGCCGCCTCCTCCACCCCGGCCCGGTCCTCCAAGGTAAGCTACCGCCCCAACCCCTATCCCCTTCCCTCCTCCCATCCCATCTTCATATGAGCATGATAATTTGCACTCAGCTTCCGCCAGGACCAGTTTGAAGCACATTTCATTCATTGCCTCGAGTAAAATTATTTATTAATGCAGAATGATTATGATCCATGCATTTGAATTCCTATTCGCTGATGACCTTCTAAATTGCAGGCAAAGAGAACTCGTGAGAGGACCCCTACCCCTGGAGAATACTGTGGTCCGAGAGGTATGCATGGAGACGAGTTTTGCTTCCCGCAGTTGCATGTTCATCTGGATGCTTTTGCTTCCTGTTGTTGATATTGTTTCAGTAGGTTGTCTGATCTGTCTTGTAGCATGAATTTTAGCGCAGCTTATTATCCCACGGTTGACTTTAGCCGACACGATGGGCTATGTATTTTTAGTTCTCCAGTGGTGTCATCCTAGATTAATTCACTCACATCATAGTTATTCCTTTTGGTTCACTGGAACACTTTTTCATGTAACCAGAGGTTTTAGTATGAACATTGTATGGCTATCTTGTTTTACACTGGAGATTAGTTAGTCTCCTGGAAGGATGGGGATATCAGGGTGTAGATGATTTGTACTGCGGTTGTCTGATCTGTCTTGTAGCATGATTTTTTTACTTGCCGTGGGTTTGCTCAGATTCCTATAATTTAGAGAAGCATATTGTTATATGATTAACTCTGGCCAACACGATGGGCTGTGCATTTTTAATTTTCCAGCGGGTGTGATGTTAGCTTAGTTTACTGTATCATTGCTCTTGGTTCACAAGTTTTTATTATGAAGAATGCGTTATTATTTGTGTCTGCCTTTGATTGTTTTTCACTAGAGAATTAGTTGTGTCTCTCCTGGAAAGGGTGAGGGGATACAAAAGACTGGAAGGTAGATTGCAATCAGATGAGATGATATGTGGTCTGATAAGACGCTTTCCGTCCTGTTGGTGATATATGTTTTGTGTAGGTTGCTTCCACCAGTTAGCTACACTGAGTGACGAAACTAAACAAGCCTGCCTAGCCACCCGTCCATCCTACATGAGGGCAATTATGCCTGAACCACGGAACTATTTAATTTTTTATATAACTCATAAAACAAAAAAAATGGCTCCATTGGGTTTTGGTGCTTCCCCATGGCCAGGACAAGATAACTTTATCATTGTGCTATGAGATTAAACAGGGAGAGGGATGCTAACGCTCCTTTTGCTTGGCAGTATAAAGTACTAGTAAGTATAGATAAGAGGTTGGTTTTTTGAGGAACCAACAGTTAACGGGTGAGGCTCAGGCTGCAGTGATGGCTGCAGTATAAAGTAATATTCTTGTTTCGGTGTACATATGTAGGACACAAACAATTAAGGTGTCTATTTTGATTTAGTGCCTTTGCCTCCACTGCCTTTATCTGGATTGAAGCTTGCTTGTGTTTACTTCTGATTACAAGATCTCCATACTCGGAGATTTCTTTATATATGTTGTAGTATAAATAGCTGCTGCTATCTGCGAGTTGCTGCTGCTAGTTGTGATTTTGTCAAGTGATGCTGCTGCTACTTGTGATCTTCTAAAATGACCCCTTTCTCCTGAAACGTTGATTAATTTCCGTTTCGGTTGAGAAATGGGGCACTCCAAGGTCAAGAAAATTAGCAAAGGTCCATGCCCAATTTTCTTGACCTAGAAGGTGCCCGATTCTCAACCAAAATAAAAATTAATTTGCTTTAGTGGTTGGATTAGTCTAGTATTTTTTTCACACACTCAGACACCCTTGCTTGCCATGTGTGTGAGAGAGATAGTGAGAGGAGACAAGAAGAAGGGGGTTAGGAAGATGTTGCCTGCTCATCAAAGCTAACCATCTCCCCCTTTTCACCCCTTTTCCTTTGTCTTTTGTGGGTTGCAAGGAAGCTACTGTCTTAGCTAGCTTAGCTTGTGCACAAATCCCAGTGTTACAATCTAGAAAATTAGCCTGCAAAGATGAGGTCCCATGCTGGCTGTACCACTGCATCATGCAACAATGCCTTCAAGATCCAAGGCAATATCACAAACATCATAGGCAATTTGACCAAACTCACAACCTTGTATCTTTGCAGCAACCAACCTTCTAGACACACCCCTCAAGAACTAGGTTACCCTGAGAATTAGGTTATTTGGTCAACTTAGAGATCTTGTTCCTTGACAATAACCAAATTTTTGACCAAACTTTGTTTCTATTTAGAGAGAAACATGGCCCACAACGATGAGGCCGGGGGTTCGGGCGGCAAGGCATTCTGGGAGCTGTCCCAGGAGCTGGAGGAACAACCTCACTTGTATGAGGCCGCCGCCTTCCCCACCGATCCTGAGACCACAGATGGTGCCGCCGAGGATGACCACACTGATGCCACCACTGATGGTGCCGCCGAGGATGCCACCACTGATGATGGCGGCGCACACACAGATGGCAGCCAACCGAAGAGGCAATGGAAGGACCGGCGCCCGATCGTGCTCCGCACCCTCAAGGAGGAAGTTACTGAAGTGGACTCCAACGGGAATCCAACGGCGCCCGAACGAATAGTCAGGGGTACTCGCTTCAGCTCGGGTGCATTGTCCGGAGCACCGTCTCGATCAACACCGAGAACCTGAGGCATCCTGACCGAGGGAATTTGCGCAACCTCCTCTTCACGAAGCTGCACGAACGATACAAGTTCCCCGCTGAATTTGAAAACACAAGCCTCAAAGGGAATAAAGTGAACAATGCTGCCCTCACGAAGATGAGCAAGGCCCTGTCTACTTGGAAAAGCAATGTGAAGAGAATGATCGAGAAAGGTGAGAGTTATCAGAAGATCAAGGAGAAAAATCCTTCGATCACCGAAGATGACTACAACGACTTCAAGATCAATTGCTCGAGCACCGCAAGCTCCCAATCAGTGAGTGGGGGAAACAAATGCGGGAGCTGAACATAGGGGAACACACACTCGGTCCCGGCGGTTACAGAGTGGCGGAGCCTATATGGGACAAGGAGGAGGCGGACCGTGCCGAGCAAGGCCTACCGCCCCTCTTCGATAAATACGGTGACAAGCAGACCAGGAACTTTGTCAGGGCCCGGTACAAGAAGGACCCGAAAACAAAGGAGCTTACCACGGATCCGAAGACCAGGCAGCTTGAGCTTGTTCTGGTAAGGAATACACCCCCGCGTAATTAGCTCCATATGGTTGCATTCTAATTAATGAAGCCAAATTTCTAAATGGTTCACATTCCTTCCGCAGGCGACTGAAAGCAGTAGCGCGGGGTCGACTAAGAGCAACCCTTGGGACACCACTCTAAATAGGGGGTTGAATGTAATGAAGAACAAGGATAAGCTCAGTAAGCCGACGTCAGCTGGTCGTGTGGCCGGCAAAGGCTTGTCGACAAAATGGGGGTCATACTATACCGCTGGTGTGCGGAAGGAGAAAAAGACCAGCTCGGAAAGCCAGGCGCGAGAGGTTCAAGAACTCAAGGCACAGGTGGCGCGGATTCCGGAGATTGTCCAAGAGCAAGTGGAACACGACTCGGAGCGACGATCACCGCCCTTGTGCCTACCTTGATCTCGGGGTTGAGTGCGTGGATTGCGGGCGGCCAACAGGGGCCGCCCCCGATTCCTAGCTTCACGGCCAGCAACTCGCATAATGCGATGGCGGGGCCATTGGTGCCTCCGGCGGAGGCGGCATTGGTGTCTCCGACGCCGGCACGGGAGCTTAATGCACCCGGGTGTACGCCGGCCGGCACCTCTTCAGCAAGCGGCCCCTCCGTCAACTGCACGCCCGCCGTTGGCGGTGCCTCGACATTAGCCGAGCTCGACGCCATCATCACGGTAACTAATTAAGCCTCTCTCGGCCGAGGACTTCATCTCCTTGCCTTTGACTGGGCATCCCTGACGCCCTACATGTTTTCGCAGGGTGCCGCCGACGTTCCGTGCACTCTCCTCCACTTCGTGAACAACGAGTTGGTCGATGTCGCCAAGGGCAAAATCGTTCAACCGGGCAACCCCTTGTTCCACGGTACCCAGATGCCACCCAACTTGTTTAGGGTTCAACTGGTTCGGGTGCTGCCAGGCTGCGACGACTTGTTACCTCCGATTCGACCCGTCGGGGCCGACGATGAAGACGTGATGACCCTCAGCGCCTGCCTGAGCTGGCCCCTGCTTTGGCCGAAGAGCCAGATTCGTTTGGGGGCGGGGGACACCACCCCAAAGACAACACCGCCAGTCGTGCCGGCGCCAAGTCGGCCCCATGGCAAGACCGCCGTAACGGTGCCGGACATCCCTATGCCACTAGATCCAAACATGCATATGGCACAGGATCAGAACGACGACGACGACGACGATGATACATTTGGCAATGTCGATCAGTACTTTGCCGAGCATGGGTACGATGGCGACTTCATGGGGCCTCCTTCTCAAGAACCAAACCCAACAAAAGACGTGTGCGATCTAGCTCGTACTGCGGAGAAGCCAAGTTGCAACAGGCGCCGTCTGGCGTTCAGCTCTCAGGAGACGCCTCCAGCTGCCGACTTCACCGAGCCTCAGATAGGCGAGGTGCGAAATATTATCAGCCCCAACACACTCAAGAAGGCGGTCTGTGAGCAGAACTCGGTCCCATTACAGGAGAAGAAGAAGGCACGCAAAAGAAAGACTAAGAAGGGTGCGAGCCAGCCGGCACCGAGTACGATCCGTGCTCAGGACGGGCCACCTTCACCGCAGGATATCTCGAGGAGGGTGCATGTGGCGGGTAGGGCGATGCTACCGACAAATATGCTCAATGCTGCAACCGGTGCTATGCGGAGTCTGCATGACAGTGTTCTTGCTTTGGAGAAGCGGCGTCTCAGAGAGAAGGATGTGGCATACCCGGTTTTCGCGGCCAAGGTGCCAGAGGGCAAGGGCTTTGTGGATAACTCCATCGGGCGTACGATCGTCCTGCGTTTTGATGACATCCACGCTATGTTGAACCTTCATCCGCTGCACTACACCTTCGTTCGGCTATTTTCGCTGAGTATGGAGATGCGGATCATTCGCGACAAGACCCCGGACATCGTGATAGTCGACCCCTTCTACATGCGTGCCAAGATCTTGGGCAGCGCTGGGGACCGGCAAGTCGCGAGTTCTTACCTCGAAGGCGTCATTCTGGCAAACCAAGATAAGGATAACTTCCTCGTGCCTTACTTTCCCGAGTAAGTCCTCCCCTCAACCGGCCCGTAACATATGAATTCTTACATTTCGATCGTTTTTCTTTTAACATTCCGTGTTTTCTGCAGTGACACACGTTGCACGCTCATCCTCCTAAGCCCCAAATATTCCATGGCCACGTATTTCGACCCGGACCGTCAGTCGAACGTAGACTACACAAATGTCAAGAAGGTTCTTGATGATGTTCTCCCCGGCTACGCCCAATCTGGAGGCACCTTCACCAGGCCTATTCGTAAGTACGGCAAGCACGTGTTCTCCCACAATACGACGTTCTGCTGCGTCAAGCAGCCGCCTGGCGGTCAGAAGGGTGCCTACTACGCCATCCATCACATGCGGGCGATCGTACGGGACCATCATCAACTTCTGCTACCGAGTAAACTCAAAGATTGGGCCGCGAGCGTGTCGGCAATCCAGGACGCGGACCTCTGACAAGAATTCTTTCGCATCCAGTCGGAGTTTGCGGAAATCATCCATCAAGATGTCCTTCGTACCTCGGGGCAGTTCTACCTCAGAAATCAACCGTCCAACAGTGACATCGACACAATGCTACAAATGCAGGATGACAACGCCCATTCTTTCATGACTCCCACGATAGACGGCGGCTTCATCCACGCTCCGGTCCCTTGAGTCGAGTTGTCTAGTTCTGAAACATCGATTGGCTCATGTTGTAATTAAACTTTAATGAACTTGTAGTATGTCTCTTTGGTTTCGAGAGTCGTTCAACTTAGATGTAATCGATGCTATTAATGTCTTGTTTTTCTCTTCCGATTGTTCTGTTGCATACTTATATATTGCTTATGTATTGTCTGTGAATTGGTACTAACGTTTCGTTTGGCTAGTGCATAGCGATGCCGACGTATGTCGTGTACAAGGGTAAGGTTCCCGGAGTCTACGATGACTGGGAGGAGTGTCGGAGGCAGGTTCACCGATTCAGCGGTAACAGTTACAAAGGGTACACCACTAGGGCCGAGGCCGAATCTAGATACGCCCGCTATCTAGCGGGAGAGGGGAGGGAGCGTTGGAGGAACCGGATGAAGACGAGTTTCATCGTGATGATGCTCATCGTGATGACCGCAGCTCTCTTCTATGTGATGGTAGTTTAGATGATCGATATCGACTTGTAATGTGAAGACAGACTCGCTACTCGCGGTCTCGAGACTTGTAATATAATGTTCTATCTTTGTTCGGTCTTTTCAATTCGGAGACTAATATGATGAATTGTATTCGGAGACTAATATGATGAATTGTATTCAAAGACTAATCTTCTATTGTATTTGATGAATCTGTTGTTGATGTGTGCTGTCTATATTTTGTCAAATTATACATTTTGTAACCTGTGCAAAAAACAGAAAATAAAAAAAATAAAAAAACCTAATATCATACTAATGGCGCATCACATGACAGTGCGCCATTAGTATGACAGTGCATACTAATGGCGCATCACTGGGCAGTGCGCCATTAGTATGCCGCGGTTACTAATGGCGCATCCGGAGGTGGTGCGCCATTAGTATGCCAAAGCACCTGGGTATACATGGCCCCTGGGAGGCATACTAATGGCGCACCTGGCCTATACTAATGGTGCACCAGAGGTGCGCCATTAGTATACCAGATACTAATGGCGCACCAGGTGGTGCGCCATTAGTAAAAATTACTAATGGCGTGCTGTTAATGGCGCACCACAGATGCGCCATTAATGGCCATATTAGGTGCGCCATTAGTAGGGGTTTTTCTAGTAGTGCAATGATGATCTTCGCAAGAAAAGTTCTTCTTACATTGCCAAGCGTTTACTCTTATCTACTTACATGCCTCAAGTCAAGTCTAGTAACAAGTACAAGAAAGATACTTCCTCTAGTAGTGACAATAATAATGTCAAATCCAATATTGTTGCTTCTAGTAGTTCTCTTGATTCCACTAATGATTCTCTTAGCCAAGTTACACTTGAGCAAGAAAATAGCTTATTGAAGGGAATTATTGAGAAGGGTGTTTACAAGAGCCTTGCCGGGAGTAAGCAATTCGAGGAAATTGTACGCAAGCAAGGAAGGCACCGGAAGAATCAAGGTGTTGGTTTTGAACAAAAGTTCAATGCCAATGGAGTTGAGTGGGAAGAAGATCAATACCCCAAGACGAAGTTTGTTCCCCAACAAGATAAGTATGATCCTACTTCCTTCAAGGGAACACAAGCTCAAGATGATCTTCCACCACAAGACCACAAGAACAAAGGCAAGGACAAGCTTCAAGAAGAGATTGATGCATTTGAAGAAGCGCCTAAAGCCTCGTTCAAGTGGGTCCCCAAGACTACGCCAAGTTCTACTTCATCTAGTACAACCACAACTCCAAGGATTCCCATCAAGATGATGTGGATCCCGAAGAAGAAGAACTAGAGAGTTCTTGAGGGTGACTCCGCCAACATTCTTCACTCATATCATTTTCGCAAGAACAAGTGCAATCAACTTCCACATCTTGCACTAGTTCAAGGAGTCACAAACCCTCATGTTGTAAGACAAGGGACAAGGTAACCAAATGAATTCATGGATATCATCTTGTGTGTGCATCACTCTATGTCTTTGGATATTCTTGTTTGTTCCTTGTGGGACTAACCCATGTAGGTAAGTTGAAAGTGCAACACACTCCAAAGGATTGCTCCAAATGATCTACATAAACATTGAGCATCTACATCTTCAACACCTAGATGAAGTCATCATCGACAATACCCAAGGTTAGTTCATCCCTCTAAGGGGGGATCTCACATCTAGGGGGAGCTTAACTCTAAGAATTGAGTCAAAGCAACTCTAATGGTGTGAACACATTAATGCATTATGTAAAAGTGGTAACCCCACTTGAGCTTAAACGTTGAGTATGACCTATGATCAAATGTTCTCGTTTGACTCCTAAGTCAATATACTCATATATAGATGACCTAGTCATCGCCAATTGCTTGATAGATGCTAGAATTGGTTGTGCATGCTTTGCCACATATTTCATTTGCTATCTTATTGTGTGAGCATGTTGGTGCATATTTTACTCATTCAAGGACATCCACTTGTTGTTTTGATTGTTTGGTTTCTTTTCTTTTTGCCAAGTGGATGGACAAGAATGCCAAAGAACCTTCTTTAGCTATCTATGCTTTTCTCATCTCAAACTCTATTCATGCTACATCAAAAAAATTGATCAAGTCAGATTCGAACCACTCTATGTGAGGAGCACTCGGAGTCCCCGATTCGTCATAGACTTAAACTTCCAAAACCTCTTTGTGATTCTCGGTCTAACCGATTCTTCCATTTCGGTCCTACCGAGATCACCAAGTTTATCTGAGTTTTCAATCTCGGTGCAACCGATTTGAACTTTTCGATCTCACCGATTTGCTATAACTGAACACAGTTATGCATCTCGGTGCCACCGAGTTGTTCCACTCGGTCACACCGACAGGGTCGGGCTATATATAGCCACGGGCAAAAATTTGGAAATTTCATCGAAACCCTTCGCCCGCACAATAGCTCGCTCTGCCATTGTGGTCTCCGGATCGTCTCCTCGCCGCCAGCAGCCTCCTGTCGCTGGTCTTCGCCGCCGTCAACAGAATTCGTCCACGCCGTTGTCGCCGTAGCAAGTCCACCGCCAAGTTAGGGTATGGGCTTGATCTTTGTGCTATCCATGTCTGATTCCTAGCACATTGTTTTCATATTGATTTTTTCCATGATTGAGATTCTTCTATCCAGCCAAACTAGTCCATAGATTAGATGCGATTCAAATTTTTAGGGTTAGGTTTCCGCCGAAACCATCTCGGACCCACCGAGTTGAAAAACTCGGTCTCACCGATTTGGCTTATGCCATTGCACTGGTGACTCTCGGTCTGACCGAGAATTACTAATCGGTGCGACCGATTTGAGGATGCTATGAAACCCTAGCAGTCTCGGTGCCAGCGAACTGAAACTCGGTCCAACCGAGATCGTCAGTTTAGATACCAAAACTGCTTCGATATCACCGAGTTTGAAAATCGGTTGATCCGAAATGCTTTCTAGGGAAAACTAAAACTGAACTTTTGAATCATTCTTTTGCCAAAATCTCTGCATTTTGTGATGCTCATCTTTTCTATCTCATCTATAACTCTTCACAGGGTCAGCAGTCAGCTTTTGAAGTATGTCTGATCAGAGTGACAGCCAAAATAGGTCTGAAGAGCAGATGGACTTGAGTGAGGGCACTAGTCCTCAACTTCAGATGATGGGAGCAGAAGTACTCCTAGCAACTTGCCTAAGGCTGCAACTAGGCAAAGGAGGAAAAGAACTTCAGATTCTAAGGATGAAGACTACAAAGCTGAGGAAGATGAGGCCACTTCCAAGAAAGTGGTGCTCAAGAAAGAGTATGGCTCTGCACAAAGCACAAAGCCAGGACTGAAGAAGAAAATTCCTGCCAAGAGAACTCCAATGCCAAAGTCCAGGAAGTCCACTCAAGTGCCAGCTCAGGCTCAACCCAAAGAGGCACCTGCAAGGAAATAAGCACCATCAAAACCTCAGAAAGTCCCCACTGGTGCAACCATGAAGTTCACACTTGAATCAGAGGATGATGGTGATCAGGACAAGAAAAAGAAGAGAGCTAGAACCACAACTGCCAAGGTCCTTGGAAAGCCCTCAATGAGAAGGGATTCTGATGAAGAGGAAGAAGATGCTGCACCAGCTCCTAAGGCAGCTAAGCTTATGGGAGATGCAATCAGGTCAGGGGCTGCAACATCCAAGCCCAAAGATGCACCCAAAGATGCCTCCAAGGCCAAGCAAGCTCCAAAGAGGAATACTAGGAGTATTCCAGCTGCTGATAAGAACAAGGCCCCAGTGCCCAATGTTGCAGAAGATGAAGATGAGGAAGGACAAGACCTTAGAAAGCTCAAGCCCAAGATACCAGACCACAATGATGCCCATCCTGTGGCTGAGGACATGAGAATCAGGAAGGATTCAGGGCTGAGGCTATGGAGGATGGAAGACCCACATGCTTCAAGAAGAAGGACTACTGTTGACTACAGGTTCTATACAAAGGAACAGCAGGACTTTTATGAGACCATTCTGTTGGACAAGAAGCCCATAGTCCGTGACATGAGGTGGGTTGACTGAAAATTCATCAGGGAGAATGAGTAGCATTACCCTGGAGTGGAGGAGAGCTTTATTGCTTGTGGAGTAGAAGATTTTGTTGGACAGAAGTTCACCAACTGGAATGATGAGCTTATCATGCAGTTCTACTCCACATCACATTTTTATCCAGATGGTAGAATTGTTTGGATGTCTGAAGGTAAAAGGTACCAATCTACTGTTGAAGAATGGGCAAGTCTGATAAATGCCCCCAAGGAAGAAGAGGATGACTTGGACATATATGCAAAGAAGAAGTTGGGTCACAATTCAATGGCTCACGTGTAGAAGGAAATTCTAGACAAGGCAGTTCAAACTCACATTTTGGATCAGTTCACTATCTGCTGTCAGGATTGGCAACCATAAACTGGATTCTGAGGCACACTTTGTTGCCCAAGTCAGGTGACCACAACATGATCAAAGGGCATGCGATCAACATGCTGCATGTGTTTGATGTGCCACAGAAGTTCAAAATCATGAGCCTGATCATTGAAACAATCAAGAGGACTGCAGCAGATCAGAAGAGGAGCTGTGGAAATGCACCTCAGATTCAAGAATTGATCAACTCCAAGATGGGCATAGGGAAATATCAGTTGGATAAGGAACATTTTCCAATTTATCCAGACTTTGAGGACAATGAGGTTGTCATGAATGAAGATGATCCACAATCAGTCCAAGCTCAGGAGAAGAAGGAGAAGGCTGCCAAGATGCCAACTCAAGAGGAGGCATCTGAGTATTTCTTGAAAACCAAACAAGAGCAGCTTGGTTACTTGATAGCATCAACTCTGAGGATTGAGAAGGGGTTGGCCACCCTAACTCAAAACTAGGAGAGCCTGGAGAGAATCATGGAACAAAAATTCTATGATCTAGATGTCAAGGTAACTGAGATTCAGTCAGTTGTAGAGCAGCTGCAGGATGACATGCCGGAGAGGAAGGGCAAGACAACTACCAATGTGTTTGCCAGAGTGCCCAGAGCCCAGAGGTCAGTTGTAGTGCCAGTGACAGACACTAGAGCTACAACTTCAGCACCAGCTACTACCCCTACAGTTCCAGTGCAACCTGCTCCAGCATCCACTCCAGCACCCTCTACTTCAACTGAAGCCTTCATCCAAGAAGCCATCAGGACACCACCACCAGAAGATCAAGCCTGAGAGTCGATCTAGCACTATGCATTTTCTATGAACTTTTTGGTAACTTGTTGCCAAAGGGGGAGAAAAATGTATAGATCATAGGCTTCGAGAGAGAGAATGTTGCTTTCATTCTCTCTTGCTTTATTTGGTGGTTTTTCAAACTTTGTTTGCTTTTGTTTGAGATACTATGCCTGTGAGACATTGATGATCATGTGTTTGATCATAAGCTACACTTATGCATGCTTGATATTATCCTATTTATCTTATGTGATCATTCACTATGCTTGGTGATGAGTGCATGCATTCATTGTTTATTATTTTAAGCGCTCCACCAAGATGTATGTGACATGGAAGAGTAACACATGAGCCTAATTCATTGTGCATTTGCAGTCCAAAGCAAATCTTAACCCATGCACAAATTTAGGGGGAGCTCTTTCTTATCACATACTTCTCAAAGCGACGATGTTATTCAATCTTATTATCATTTGTCTAAGCTTTGATCTATATGTTGTCATCAATTTCCAAAAAGGGGGAGATTGAAAGTGCAACTATCCCTAGGTGGTTTTGGTAATTAATAACAACATATAGCTCATTGAGCTAATACTATTCCAAGACTATTATTTCAGGAAAGCTCAATGAATAGCATGGCATGGATGATGAAAGTGGATCCCTCAAAATACTAAGGATAAAGGATTGGCTCAAGCTCAAAAGCTCAAGACTCTTCATTTTACATTTTAGTGATCCAAGATGACATTGAGTCTAGAGGAAAAGCCAATACTATCAAGGAGGGATGAGGTGTTGCTTATTGAGCCTCTTGCTTCATGTGCTTAGTGATATGCTCCAAAACCCTCAACAATTTTCCCACATCCACAAATGACATAAACCCAAAGCCAAAATCGGTCACACTGAAACTTCCTATCCGGCGCCACCGATTCCAAAAGTCATAGCCACTGCCATAAACCCTAAGCAAATCGGTCTTACCGATAGGGATCTCGGTCTCACCGAGATGGGGTTGCAATCTCTCTGTTTCCCTTTGTAACGTTTCGGTCTAACCGAAGTGAGCGATCGGTCCCATCGAGATTGCAATGTAAACTCTCTATTTCCTTTTTGTAACATTTCGGTCTCACTGAAAAGAGCAAATCGGTCCCACCGAGTTTACCTGACCAACTCTCTGGAAAGCTTATTACCAAATCGGTCTCACCGAGTTTGTGTAATCGGTCTTACCGAGATTACGTTATGCCCTAACCCTAACCAAATCGATCTCACCGAGATGCATGTCGGTCCCACTGAAATTCAGTAATGGTCACTAGGTTTACTAAATCGGTTCGACCGAGTTTAACAATTCGGTCCCACCGAGTTTGGTAAATTGTGTGTAATGGTTAGATTTTGTGTGGAGGCTATATATACCCCTCCACCTCCTCTTTATTCGTGGAGAGAGCCATCAGAACGAACCTACACTTCCAACTTACCATTTCTGAGAGAGAACCACCTACTCATGTGTTGAGGCCAAAATATTCCATTCCTACCATATGAATCTTTGATCTCTAGCCTTCCCAAGTTGCTTTCCACTCAAATCTTCTTTCCACCAGATCCAAACCCATTGAGAGAGAGTTGAGTGTTGGGGAGACTATCATTTGAAGCACAAGAGCAAGGAGTGCATCATCAACACACCATTTTTTACTTCGTGGAGAGTGGTGTCTCCTAGATTGGCTAGGTGTCACTTGGGAGCCTCCTACAAGATTGTGGAGTTGAACCAAGGAGTTTGTAAGGGCAAGGAGATCTCCTACTTCGTGAAGATCTACCGCTAGTGAGGCAAGTCCTTCATGGGCAAAGGCCATGGTGGGATAGACAAGGTTGCTTCTTCGTGGACCCTTCGTGGGTGGAGCCCTCCGTGGACTCGCGCAGCCGTTACCCTTCGTGGGTTGAAGTCTCCATCAACGTGGATATACGATAGCACCACCTATCGGAACCACTCCAAAAAAATCCGTGTCTCCAATTGCGTTTGAATCCTACAAACCTTTCCCTTTACTTTCTTGCAAGTTGCATGCTTTAATTTCCGCTGCCTATATACTCTGTGCATGCTTGCTTGAATTGTGTGATGATTGCTTGACTTGTCCTAAAGTAGCTAAAATCTGCCAAACTCTAAAATTGGGAAAAGGTTAAGTTTTTATTGGTCAAGTAGTCTAATCACCCCCCCTCTAGACATACTTCAAGGTCCTACACCCTCCCCTTGTGTTCGGCGTTTAGCTTGCAGGCCTGCTTGAAGACCCAACATTCTCTATTGGTGTGGTTTGCAGGTTTCTCGGGGGTGCCATGGATCTGACATAATCTGTCTAGAATTTTGTTTAGGCTAGATGGTCCATCTCTATTGCCTTTAAATGGCTTTTTCCATTTACCGGGTCGAGAGCCTGATATGTCCATTTTGCATCATGCTTTTATACCAATATTTATTGCATTATGGGCTGTTATTACACATTATATCTCAATACTTATGGCTATTCTCTCTTATTTTACAAGGTTTACTATGAAGAGGGGGAATGCCGGCAGCTGAAAGTTTGCCTAGAAAGGAGCAAATATTGGAAACCTATTCTGCACAGCTCCAAAAATCCTGAAACTCCACGGAAGTGAGTTTTGGAATTAATAAGAATTATTGAGCGAAGAAAACACCAGAGGGGCCCCACACCCTGGCCAGGAGGGTGGGGGTGCGCCCACCCCTACTGGGCGCGCCCCTTGTCTCCTGGGCCCCCTGGTGGCCCTCCGGTGCCCATCTTCTGCTATATGAAGGCTTTTACCCTAAAAAAAATCAGAGGCAAGCTTACAGGACGAAACTACGCAGCCACGAGGCGGAACCTTGGCGGAACCAATCTAGGGCTCCCGCAGAGCTGTTTTGCCAAGGAAACTTCCCTCCGAGAGGGGGAAATCATCACCATCGGCATCACTAATGATTCTCTCATCGGGAGGGGGTCAATCTCCATCAACATCTTCACGAGCACTGTAACGCCCCGAGACCGACGCTCCCGAAGACTTCCAGCTATTCTGAGTTTTGTCATGTGATTTGTTTTGTTTGTGAATTCATCATGCCATCATTTGCATTGCATCATGTCCATGCCTTTTATTTTCCTATTGTAGTACTGTAGCATGTTGTTTTGGTGCTTGCAATATGCCTAGTTGCTGTTTTGGACAGCTTGTCCTTTAAACTTGTATAGAGTGTATGTGTTGAACCGTTGCTCCGTTTTAAGTGTGCTCTCTATGAAACTTGCTTGTTTTTGCATGAAGTTTCATAATATCATGTTGCATCCTTGTTTTGAGGTGTTTGCTTGATGTTTGTATGCATTTTGCATCAATGCCATGTTTAACTTGTTTTGCTCATATCTTCTAGGCCGTAGCTCCGAATCTAATGAACGTTATATGTACCTTGACTAGAATTTCGTGTAGTTCATCTTGGTGCTCTTTAACTTGCTGTTTAACAACTTCAACTTAATGTTTGTTCAGATCTGGACCAACTTTGAAACTTGCATATGAGGACCTACCGGATTTGTTATATGTTGTTTCCGGCCTCATTTAAACTTGCCTTGATGTGTTGCTCTTGTTTGCATCATCTCTTGCCATGAGTAGCTTCATGTAGCCTTGTCATGCATCATACTTGGTTGAGCATCATGTCTTGTTCATGTGTGGTGTGTTTACTCTGTTGTGTGCTTCTTCTCGATAGTTCGTGTTTCGTTGCGATCGTGAGGATTCGTTCGTCTACGCTTGGTTCGGCTTCATCTGTTCGTCTTCTTCTTGGACTCGTTCTTCTTCCTTGCGGGATTTCAGGCAAGATGACCGTCACCTTGGATCTCACTACTATCATTGCTATGCTAGTTGCTTCATTCTATCGCTATGCTGCGCTTCCTATCACTTGTTCTTCAAGCCTCCCCAAATTGCCATGAACCTCTAACCTTTGACACCCTTCCTAGCAAACCGTTGTTTGTCTATGTTACCGCTTTGCTCAGCCCCTCTTATAGCATTGTTAGTTGCAGGTGAAGTTGAAGATTGCTCCATGGTGGACAGGATTATTTTGGGATATCACAATATCTCTTATTTAATTAATGCATCTATATACTTGGTAAAGGGTGGAAGGCTCGGCCTTATGCCTGGTGTTTTGTTCCACTCTTGCCGCCCTAGTTTTGTCATACCGGTGTTATGTTCCCGGATTTTGCGTTCCTTATGCGGTCGGGTGATTTATGGGACCCCCTTGACAGTTCACTTTGAGTAAAACTCCTCCAGCAAGGCCCTACCTTGGTTTTACCATTTGCCTCACCTAGCCCTTTTTCCCTTGGGTTTCCGGAGCCCGAGGGTCATCTTTATTTTACCCCCCCCCAGGCCAGTGCTCCTCTGAGTGTTGGTCCAAACTACAACACCGTGCGGGACCATTCCTTGGTACCTGTACGCTTAGCTTATCCGGTGTGCCCTGAGAACGAGATATGTGCAGCACCTATCGGGATTTGTCGGCACAGCGGGTGGTCTTGCTGGTCTTGTTTTACCATTGTCAAAAAGTCTTGTAAACCGGGATTCCGAGACTGATCGGGTCTTCCTGGGAGAAGGAATATCGTTCGTTGATCGCGAGAGCTTATCATGGGCTAAGTTGGGAAACCCCTGCAGGGTATAAACTTTCGAGAGCGGTGCCCGTGGTTATGTGGCAGATGGGAATTTGTTAATGTTCGGTGGTAGATAACTTGACACCAGATACGATTTAAAACACATCAACCGCGTGTGTAGCCGTGATGGTCTCTTTTCGGCGGAGTCCGGGAAGTGAACACGGTTTCGGGTTATGTTTGACGTAAGTAGGAGTTCAGGATGACCTCTTGATCATTGCTAGCTTCACGACCGTTCCGCTTGCTCTCTTCTCGCTCTTATTTGCGTATGTTAGCCACCATATATGCTTAGTCGCTGCTGCAACCTCACCACTTTACCCCGTCCTTTCCCATTAAGCTTTGCTAGTCTTGATACCCATGGTAATGGGATTGCTGAGTCCTCGTGGCTCACAGATTACTACAACAACAGTTGCAGGTACAGGTTATGCGATGATCATGATGTGAGAGCGATGTTTGCTTGTTTTGGAGTTCTTCTTCTGCTTCTTCTTCGATCAGGGGATAGGTTCCAGGTCGGCAGCCTGGGCTAGCAGAGTGGATGTCGGTTGTGTTTCTGTTTGTGTTTCATCCGTAGCATGGTGCTCTTATGTAAGATGATGTTGTATTTGTGTGGCATTGTATGCCTTATGTATGTATCCCCATCTATTATGCAATGTTGATGTAATGATATCCACCTTGCAAAAGCGTTTCAATATGCGGTTCTATCCTTGGTGGGACCTTCGAGTCTCTTTAGGATAGTATCGCATATTGGGCGTGACAAGTTGGTATCAGAGCCTCGACCGACCATAGGAGCCCCCTTGATTGATCGTGTAGTTTGGCCGTTGTCGAGTCTAGAAGAAAACTGTTTTCTGAGTCTAGTTATATCGAAGAGTAGGAATTCTTTTTACTCCTCAGCCTCCTTCGTCGCTCTGGTGAGAAATCGTGACGTAGGTGTTTTAAATTATTTCTCTTCCCTTTCAAATTTTTCTTTAGGATCACGCGGTTAGTTTTCGTTCGTTGTCCATCCTCTTTTGTCCGGCGCATTCCTCGTCAAGCTGATTCGAACCTCTTTGTCTTTGGGAGATCAATCCTCAGCTCTTTTCGATCGATGTTGTTTCCCTGTCCGAAGTTGTCCTTGTTTTTCCCACCCGCCCTCCCTTCTTCTTCTCAAACCGGAGCCCGTAACCGAGTTCCATCCTACTTGTGTGAAGTCTTTGCTTTCTTTCCTCAATGATTTCAACCGATGATTTCCCTTCAAGTTATTCGTCAGTTCTCCCTTCCAAGATGCCTTTGTTTTTCCCGCCGTCCCACCCTCTTCTTTCCGGAGCTTGAATCTCTTTCGAGCATCAATTTCATTCGTATGGAGCCTCTTCAGTCTTCCCTCAATTATTTCAATAGGTGAATTCTCGTCTCGTTCGTCATTCTTCATCCCTTTCTTTTTTTCCGGTGCACTCAATTCAAGTTTTTCGGGTTGATCACATTCTTTTCCCTTGGATCAAGTGTTCTCCTTACTCGTTTGCCTCTTGCCATTCAATCATTCCAAAGTTCAAGACATCTCAGGAGATTCATCTGTGTTCCAATTAATTCGAGGTTGTCACCTTATTCAAATATTTCAATTGTTCCGGTGCATCATCTATCTGTTCAACAATCCTTTTTTCAATGGTGTTTCTTTTTAGTGGGCCCTAACCCACAGATCTTTTCCCAGGATCTTACCTGACTCTTCGAATTATCAGGAGCGATTCTCAAATTCATTTCCAAGTTTGACGTAAGAATGAATTTTCATTAGTCACATGCCTTCTCCAAGGTCGTTTTGAAATTCTTTTCATTGTTGGTTCAACCTTTCTAATTTTCTCCCGGAGTATCTCCACAATTTGGTGGTGTTTCTCCTTGTCATTCTCGGATTCTGAAGACCGAAGAAGAGTCCCTCTTATATCCTTACCCGTTCTTCCAAAGATTCATGGTTCAAGCTTAAAGCCTCTCATAATTGTTTTCGATTGTGAGAATTCGTTTCACCATCCAGAGTAATTCGGGAGTCTTTTTAGTTTCATTCTTCGGAGACAATCATCTCAGAATTATTAATTCTCAGCGTTCAACTCTCATTCTCGAATTCTTCTGGTGAATCATTCAAATATCCTCTAATCAGTTCATGGCCTCTTCATTCTCATGTATCTAAATCCCCTCAAGTATCTTCATTTGTTTTCCAATTCTTTCTGGTGAATTGTGCCCTTGCTACTCTCTTTTCCAATTTTTACGGTGGTTCGTTCAAGATTTCACTTCCTTCATTATCATATCAATTCATTCGTTGTTTCCAAATCCCACCGGTGGTTCCATCAATACCTTCTCAAGTTTGCGCTATATCTCTTTAATCCTTTCTACGAGAATAAGTAGTATGCCAAATCCGTTGCTTGTCATCAATTAAATTGGTGAAGGATACGCATAACGTAATTCTTATTATTGTTTCAAGTGATCTAGTTTCTTCTTTCCAGAGTTGTTCATCATGTCACATTTCTCGGTTCGAGATACTTCATCTTTTCTTTTCTGGAGTTCCAAGTTTTTCCGCATTATCTCATCGTGAAGCTCCATCTAAATCATCGCAAGACTTCACCTTGTGTTTTCAACTTCTCTTTTTTTATCATCCTTCTATTACTGGAGCTCTTCATGGAGGATCTACATGATGGTTCATCAAGGATTCCTTTCATTCTTTAATTGTTCTTCAAGTTTTTTCTCGAAGTTAAGATCCGGCAAGCTATACTCTAAAATTAAACATGGTGCTCAACACATGTTTTGTTTTGAGGCATTCAAGCATTCTTCATCTTGCATTTCGAAGTGCAATTCTTTCTACCTTATCTCTTGAGGTGGTGTTATGCCATTCTTGACGATTCCCTTCGTGTTTCATGATTCACAAGTTTTCAAGAAGGACATATTTTAAACGCATCACTTTCTTCCTTGGAGTTATCTTGGTATAGGTTTCACCTAAAGCCTTCCCTAAGGAATGTTGCTATTGTGGTCCTTATCAATGATCCAAGTTTTCTCCTATCCTCTCGGCAAAAGTAGTTTTTCATCTCTTTGGTGCTCTCAGTCAAATCAATTGTTTCCATTAGTGGCCGGTTGTCACCTCATCATTTTGAGATGTTTGCCATAAGCCCACAACAAGCTTGTGCTTTCCGTTGTTGATTTTCCAACAACTCTGTTCAATTCTTCTTTGCAAGGATGCTTTCCAAGCTCATTTGTGGCAGAAGTTGGCATTTTCTCCTACATTCTGTTATTCCAATGATCTATCTTCTATTCTTTCTTCCGGAGACATTGTGATGTTGCTCCTTTCACTCATCGTCTCGAATTGTGAGGATCGTGTTCTCTTCGTGCTTATCCATTTAACCGGAGTGTTGTGTCATCTCTTCAAGTGCTTTTCATCTTATCAAGTTTTCCTTCTTCTTTCAGTCGGAGTGCTGCCCAAATTATATCAATCTTATTCCTTCTCTATCTAGTTTTAACCGGAGTGGTTTCAATATCTATCTTATCACTAAACCTCTTGGTTCTCATCGTATCCCTTGTTCCTCTTTTCTAACGGAGTGTTTTCAACATTGCTCATCTTCGTTGTTTTCTTTCTTTCATTTTGCTCAAACATCTCAAGGTTCATGGTTTCACTCGTTTGTCGAAGAAGCAACTAAGTTTTACCTCTTATCCTCCTCTTTCTTGTCCCTCTGGTGCCATCCTAGATCTCAGGACGAGATCCTCTTGTAGTGGTGGAGTGTTGTAATGCCCCGAGACCGACGCTCCCGAAGACTTCCAGCTATTCCGAGTTTTGTTGTGTGATTTGTTTTGTTTGTGCATTCATCATGCCATCATTTGCATTGCATCATGTCCATGCCTTTTGTTTTCCTATTGTAGTACTGTAGCATGTTGTTTTGGTGCTTGCAATATGCCTAGTTCCTGTTTTGGATAGCTTGTCCTTTAAACTTGTATAGAGTGTATGTGTTGAACCGTTGCTCCGTTTTGAGTGTGCTCTATATGGAACTTGCTTATTTTTGCATGAAGTTTCATAATATCATGTTGCATCCTTGTTTTGAGGTGTTTTCTTGATGTTTGTATGCATTTTGCATCAACGCCATGTTTAACTTGTTTTCCTCATATCTTCTGGGCCGTAGCTCCGAATCTAATGAACTTTATATGTAACTTTACTAGAATTTCGTGTAGTTCATCTTGGTGCTCTTTAACTTGCTGTTTAACAACTTCAACTTAATGTTTGTTCAGATCTGGACCAACTTTGAAATTTGCATATGAGGACCTACCGGATATGTTATATGTTGTTTCCGGCCTCATTTAGACTTGCCTTGATGTGTTGCTCTTGTTTGCATCATCTCTTGCCATGAGTAGCTTCATGTAGCCTTGTCATGCATCATACTTGGTTGACCATCATGTCTTGTTCATGTGTGGTGTGTTTACGATGTTGTGTGCTTCTTCTCGATAGTTCCTGTTTTGTTGCGATCGTGAGGATTCATTCGTCTACGCTTGGTTCGGCTTCATCAATTCGTCTTCTTCTTGGAATCGCTCTTCTTCCTTGCGAGATTTCAGGCAAGATGACCGTCACCTTGGATCTCACTACTATCATTGCTATGCTAGTTGCTTCGTTCTATCGCTATGCTGCGCTTCCTATCACTTGTTATTCAAGCCTCCCCAAATTGCCATGAACCTCTAACCTTTGACACCCTTCCTAGCAAACTGTTGTTTGGCTATGTTACTGCTTTGCTCAGCCCCTCTTATAGCATTGTTAGTTGCAGGTGAAGTTGAAGATTGCTCCATGGTGGACAGGATTATGTTGGGATATCACAATATCTCTTATTTAATTAATGCATCTATATACTTGGTAAAGGGTGGAAGGCTCGGCCTTATGCCTGGTGTTTTGTTCCACTCTTGCCGCCCTAGTTTCCGTCATACCGGTGTTATGTTCCCGGATTTTGCGTTCCTTACGCGGTCGGGTGATTTATGGGACCCCCTTAACTGTTCGCTTTGAATAAAACTCCTCCAGCAAGGCCCAACCTTGGTTTTACCATTTGCCTCACCTAGCCATTTTTCCCTTGGGTTTCCGGAGCCCGAGGGTCATCTTTATTTTACCCCCCCGGGCCAGTGCTCCTCTGAGTGTTGGTCCAAACTAGAGCACCGTGCGGGACCATTAATTCCTTGGCAACTTGGATTCGTCGGTACATGTACACTTAGCTTATCTGGTGTGCCCTGAGAACGAGATATGTGCAGCTCCTATCGGGATTTGTCGGCACAGCGGGTGGTCTTGCTGGTCTTGTCTTACCATTGTCGAAAAGTCTTGTAAACCGAGATTCCGAGACTGATCGGGTCTTCCTGGGAGAAGGAATATACTTTGTTGATCGCGAGAGCTTATCATGGGCTAAGGTGGGACACCCCTGCAGGGTATAAACTTTCGAGAGCCGTGCCCGCGGTTATGTGGCAGATGGGAATTTGTTAATGTCCGGTGGTAGATAACTTGACACCAGATACGATTTAAAACTCATCAACCGCGTGTGTAGCCGTGATGGTCTCTTTTCGGCGGAGTCCGGGAAGTGAACACGGTTTCGGGTTATGTTTGATGTATGTGGAGTTCAGGATCACCTCTTGATCATTGCTAGCTTCATGACCATTCCGCTTGCTCTCTTCTCGCTCTTATTTGTGTATGTTAGCCACCATATATGCATAGTCGCTGCTGCAACCTCACCACTGTACCCCTTCCTTTCCCATTAAGCTTTGCTAGTCTTGATACCCATATTAATGGGATTGCTGAGTCCTCGTGGCTCACAGATTACTACAACAACAGTTGCAGGTACAGGTTATGCGATGATCATGATGTAAGAGCGATGTTTGCTTGTTTTGGAGTTCTTCTGTCAGGACCCCGACTCAATGCCACATCGATCTAGCATGTAACACCTCATATCACTTTGCGGCCTCACGCACGGTATTCCCACGGGTGTCGCCTTACCTTTGCCCGGGACCGTTTGCGCCTTTTGGCACACACATATGATGGTGTCGCTAGCATTCATATGATAAGGAGCCCGGGCTGACATGGCTAGTCGTAAACCCAAAGTGGCACAAACTTACAGGGACATGCATCCATGACCTAGCATCGAACGTGTCGGTCATCAGCAAGTGAATCCAGGCTGTAGCACTAGGCTAGCAGGACTCCGGTGAACCGGGCTGTAGCGGGCTAACAGGACTCCGGTATTCATCGCGTGACATTTCCCCGAAGGGACAGACACAGGAATGAAGAAGGACACATGCCGGCCAGCCTAAGTGTTCCGGAGCAGTAGCAAGCTACCATGGCTCAGTGGAAGCACTAGGAGACATTTCCCGGTAAGAGAGGCTACTAAGGATAAACAGCTAGATAGTCAGATCCCACACATACCAAGCATTTCAATAACATACACACAATATGCTCGATATGTGCAAATACAACATGGCATCACAACATGACTCTACGACCCAAGTATTTTATTCAATAGGCTCCGAGGAGCGAGATATTACAAACATGGGTCTCATGACCCAACACTCAGAGCAAACAAGTCAAAGCACAAGTGGAAGCTTAACATGTCTGAGTACAGACATCTACAAATGAAAAAGGCTGAGAAGCCTGACTATCTACCAGATCCTACCGAGGGCACAAGATCGTAGCTGAGGTAACAAGCTAAACGTCGAAGTCCACGCGGAACTACTAGTGAGACGGAAGTCTCTGCAAAAAGGTAAAATAGGCAAACGTGAGTACAATTGTACCCAGCAAGACTTACATCAGAACTATCTACATATGCATCATTATCAACAAAGGAATGGTGGGGTTTAACTGCAGCAAGCCAGCTTTGACTCAGTGGCTATCCTGAACTACGACTGCAATGTAACTCTTTGAGGTGGCGCACACGAGTCCACATATTCACCATATCAATACCCCACTATGGATCTGCTCCCGTCTCCCTACGAGAACGCTATCCATAGCACTCACACTTATCTTGCGCATTTTAGAGTATCCACTTTCACTTGTCTATGAACTGTACAGGCAACCCAGAAGTCCTTTTCCGCGGACACGGCTATTCGAATAGATCATATTAACCCTGCAGGGGTGTACTTCTTCACACACGCTCTCGCCACTTACCGCAATCTACACCTCGTGTATCTCGGCAACCTTCAAGCGGAAGCCTGGCGAGGGAGTCGGCCACGACCTGACTAACCACACAAGTCTCTAGTCCAGGTTTATCGCCTATTCGGGTTCCATCCGCAAGGAGATCCGGCCGGGGTGTCGCTCACGGCCCCAAACGATGTGTGCAGGGTTCCCAAGTCCACCATCCGGGTGCCACTTGGTACACCGGGCCACTGTGCCTAGTATGTCCCAAGCCCACCTGTACTGGGTGCCACTTGGTAGACTACTAACACTACCTACAAACACCAGAAACTAGTTGCAACTCCTGGACAGAGATCATGTTGATTAATAAGTCGAGAGGGGTCGAGTTACCGGAACCCAATGTGTGGTAGTAACTGTTCATGGATCACAATGTCACATCCCTAGCTTCTGGTAATGCACTAGGCTAGACCTCATGTGAGCATCATGTTTTATTTCAAATGAAATTTGAAGTGAGGAATTTTCAAAGCCTCAGAAACCTTCTAAAAATGATCAACATTAAAATCTTCTCAAAGAAGACCAAGAAAATGTTCCTCTTAGTCTCTGAAAATATTGCAAAGAGGTAAAACTCAAAACAATATTTTTGGTATCTCAGAGTTAATTATTTTGGGCCTTTGAATTAAATAAATAGCTATTTGCATTGGATATATATATTATATATAAATAATATACGTCCAATAATTACTGGAACATTTTATGTGGTTTGGTATATTTTAGTTCTAGCCACATAATTATTTTCAGGATTTTATAAAATGGTTTAGTATTTTTACTAAACCAAAACAAAACAGAACAAAATAGAAAACAATAAATAAAAGACAGAGGAGAGAAACCTTACCTGGACTTACCTCCGCAGCCCACCAGGCCCACCTGGCCCAGCTCCATCTGGCCGGCCCAGCCCACCTCCTCCCCCTTGTCCTCTTCCTCCTCTGCCAGGAGGACGAACAGAGGCGAGGCGTGGCGCGCGCCCGAGAGGCCTCCTGCTTCCCCCTGGCCACCTCCTGCCTGGATGCCTCCCTCCTCGACGCCCGGAGACGCCACGCGCCTCCTCGACCCCCCCTCTCACTTCCCTCTCCCTCTGGATCGCTCCCCCTCCTCTGGCTCTCTCTTTTCCTCTCTTCCCTGTGATCCCCGAGCGCAGCCGTCGCCGCTGTTCGCCATAGCCGCAGCCACCAGCCCTCCCTCGCCCCTCCGCCAGTTCCAGAAGCTCCGCCGCTGACCTCTACACCGTCCCCGCCAAGCCACATGAGCGGACGTGCCCTGCAGCGGCTTCCCCGACCTCTTCTTCAAGCTTCGGCCGCCGAGATCGCCGGCGACCGTGTGCCCTCCCTGACGCCTCCCCGAGCTCCCCGAGGCCACCGTCGCAACCCCCGTGAGCTCCTCTCTGTTTCCCCTCTGACCCCCTGCTCGTTCTCGTGCCGTAGCTGCCGTCCCCGCAAGCACCGAGCTCCGGCCATCGCCATGGCCGGCGAACCTCGCGCCCCGGAGCTCTTCCGCTCGCTCCAGTATCTCCCGCGTGCTCTCCAGGTCCCCAGGGTCCTGACGCGCTCCTCTGCTCTCCGGCTAACGCGCTACAGCCACCATGTCGTGCTGGCCCGAACTCCGGCCGCCGCCCTTGAGCTCGCCGCCGTCGATATAGGTCGCCCCCGGCCTAACTGACCGCACCACTCGACGCGCGGGATCTTCAGCGTCACGTAGCTGCCCTCCGCCGGCCATTTGGTCGCCGGAGGAGGAATTCCGACCCCCTCCGCCGTCTCGGGCTTCACCGGCGACGAGCCATGGACCAAGTCCGGCGAGTTTTGACCCCAGTTGGACGCCCTGACTCGATGACAGGTGGGCCCAGCTCTGTTAGCTAATTAGGATTAGCACTAATCAAATTAGTTAAACTAATTACCCCCCTGCTGACACTGACATGTGGGCCCAGGCTCTAATTAAACTTAGGATAGTTAACTGTGTCACTGACGTGTGGTCCCCACACGTCAGGTTTGGTCGGACCAGCCCCTGTTGACCTATGACGTCATGCCAACGTCATGCTGACGCAATAATTCCTTTCTGGAATTTAAATAAATCTTAAATGTTTTAATAATTCCAGAATATATTCTAAACTTCAATAAATCATAGAAAATTAACCGTAACTCCAAATTAAATAAATTATATATGAAAAATTATCAGAAAAATTCAAGGAATCCATCTGTACCACTTTCATGCATGTTAGAACAACTTATAGCTGCTGTTTAGCACAAATCAATTAAATGGCATTTGAATAATCACATATGGAGTTTGAATTTGAATTTTATATTCAAACCAACTTCATTTAATCTGTTGCTAGTTGCATTAGCTCAAAACAGTTTCATATTGCCATGTCATGAGCATGCATCATATTGTGCATTGCATTGATTGTGTTCCTTTCTGTGTTGCCGGTATTTGTCCCCTCTCGATAGACGCGATACCGATGATGTGATCGTTGACACTGATGAAGACTCAATGTTATCTTCAGAAGTGCCAGGCAAGCAAAACCCCCTTGTTCATTCTGATACAAACCCACTCTCTCGCTCCTGCTCTCTTTTACTGCATTAGGACAACAACGATTCACCTGTTACTTGTTGCGGTAGTTGAACCCCTTTATCCTTTGCATGACCTGTCATTGCCACAGTAAATAGATGAAACCCACTAGCATGAGTAGGAGTTGTTTGAGCCCTGTTGTGCCTACTCATTCTTGCTTGTTTGTCATGCCTGCTACTGCTTAGAGTTGTGTCAGGTCTGATTCATCGGGAATGGATCAGAGGTGTGTGAACATGTCCTACCATTGAGAGCTAAGTGTGTGAACATGATTTGGTAAAGGTAGCGGTGAGAGGCCATGTAGGAGTACATGGTGGGTTGTCTCATTGAAGCCGTCCTTAGGAACTGAGTTCTGTGTTTGTGATCCATGACTCAGCTACTACCATACATTGGGCCCTGAAATATGACCCCGCTCGACTTCTTAATCACCCTTGTCCTCTGTCCAGGAGTTGCAAGTAGTTTCTGGTGTTTGTAGTATGCTGGAGGCCGTGGACAGCGCTGACCGTAGGGGTGGGCTGTGATGCGGTAGGCACGTGGCCGGGTAAACCGGGCACCCGTTTGGTGTCACGGAACCCTGTTCACATCGTTTGGGGCTGTGAGCGAAACTCCGGCCGGATCTCCTCATGGATGGAACCCGAATAGGCGATAAACCTGGACTAGAGACTTGAGTGTTTAGGTAGGTCGTGGTCTACACCCACGTCGGCTTTCGCTTGAAGTCTGCCGAGCACATGTCGTGTGCAGACGCTAAGTGGTGGAAACATGTATGAAGAAGTACACCCCTGCAGGGTTAACATCATCTATTCGAATAGCCGTGTCCGCGGTAAAGGACTTCTGGGTTGCTTATATCAGTTCATAGACAAGTGAAAGTGGATACTCTAAAATACGCAAGATAAGCGTGAGTGCTATGGATGGCGTTCTCGTAGGGAGACGGGAGCGGATCCATAGTGGTGTATTGATATGGTGAATATGTGGACTCGTGTGCGCCACCTCAAAAGAGTTGCTTGCAGTCGTAGTTTAGGATAGCCACCGAGTCAAAGCTGGCTTGCTGCAGTTAAACCCCACCATCCCCTTGTTGAAATGATGCATATGTAGTTAGTTCTGATGTAAGTCTTGCTGGGTACATTTGTACTCACGTTTGCCTATTTTATGTTTTTGCAGAGAGACTTCAGTCTCACTAGTAGTTCCACGTGGACTTCGACGTTTAGCTTGTTACCTCAGCTACGATCTTGAGCCCTCGGCAGGATCTGGTAGATAGTCAGGCTTCTCAGCCTTTTTCATTTCTAGATGTCTGTACTCAGACATGATAGCTTCCGCTTGTGCTTTGACTTGTATGCTCTGAATGTTGGGTCGTGAGACCCCTGTTTGTAATATCTCGCTCCTCGGAGCCTAATGAATAAATACTTGAGTCGTAGAGTCATTTTGTGATGCCATGTTGTATTGCACATATCGAGCATATTGTGTGTATGTTATTGAAATGCTTGGTATGTGTGGGATCTGACTATCTAGTTGTTTATCTTTAGTAGCCTCTCTTACCGGGAAATGTCTCCTAGTGTTTCCACTGAGCCATGGTAGCTTGCTACTGCTCCGGAACATTTAGGCTGGCCGGCATGTGTCCTTCTTCGTTCCTGTGTCTGTCCCTTCGGGGAAATGTCACGCGATGAATACCGGAGTCCTGTTAGCCCGCTACAGCCCGGTTCACCGGAGTCCTGCTAGCCCAGTGCTACAGCCTGGATTCACTCGCTGATGACCGACACGTTCGATGCTGGGTCATGGATGCCTGTCCCTGTAAGTCTGTGCCACTTTGGGTTTACGACTAGCCATGTCAGCCCGAGCTCCTTATCATATGGATGCTAGCGACACTGTCATATACGTGTGCCAAAAGGCGCAAACGGTCCCGGGCTAAGGTAAGGCGACACCCGTGGGAATACCGTGCGTGAGGCCGCAAAGTGATATGAGGTGTTACATGCTAGATCGATGTGGCATTGAGTCGGGGTCTGGACAGTGTTGGTATCAGAGCTTGACTGCCTGTAGGATTGCCAAGCCAAACTGGTCGAAGTTGAGTCTAGAAATTCTTAGTTATATAAGGGAATTGATTGTGGGATGGAACGTAAGGCTCTTTTTACTCCTTATACCTCATGGCCTTCTGATCTGAGTCATCATCTTCTCTTCTACGGGGATTAAGAACTAGGCTATCTCTTCTTTCTATTAGGATCATGTGTTGCTAATCTGTAGAATTATAAGATTGTTGGACTTAAGCCTCGTTTCAGTTCCTACTACTTCTGTATGATTATTGTTGATCTCGAGACCTTGATATTGTGCTTCTGAGTGGTTATGCCACCATTTTTGTGAATGTCTCAAGTCTTTTCTGAGCATTTACAGCCGTTATGCTGTCCGAGTCATCCCAGGTTTCTAAATAGTCTGATGCATTTGCAAAATCCTTTCCCTCTGGTTTCGATGTTCCTTTATGCCAGCTCAATCACACTAATTGTTGAGTTGAGGTATTCTATTGCCTTGACATTATGTTGGAGTTACTATTATGGCCTAGGTGTTTAGGGAGTCACCTAGTAGTCTAGCCATGATTTGTGTTCCCAGTGTGATGATTCTGGCCATCATTCTCGAAAGCATCCCGTGATGCTACTTAGTAATAGGTATTTTGTTCCTGGGTTCTTGAACCCGAGATTCACTCTACTTACTCATGTTGATAGTGTTTGCTCGTTCCTTTAGGTTATTAGTAACCTTTGCATTAGTCCTCGAGGTCCGTGGTATTTCCTTCTTCCAAATACTATGAACCACTTATGGCAGTAGTTTGTTGGATCAAAAGATCATAACAAGAGTGCTCTTGATG
Source organism: Triticum aestivum (assembly GCF_018294505.1). NCBI lineage: Eukaryota > Viridiplantae > Streptophyta > Magnoliopsida > Poales > Poaceae > Triticum > Triticum aestivum. Next base: position 132,757,467 of record NC_057795.1, on the reverse strand, counting down.
AGTTCTCCATTATATATTGTGGCTCTGCCAGTTCTACCTTTCTGCATGGGTTATCCGGAAGAAATATGTTGAACTTCGTTCGACATGCTAAACCATGCATCCACAACTCAGAAAATCGTATGTTCCTTTGAGTTGTCCTTCTTTAGTTTGTCTTCTGACCCTCGTCTATCAATTGATAGTCAAGAGTATGCGTGCATTCGTTTATCGATGCCTATTACTCTTGTGGTCCGTCAAGCCATTCTATCGTGGAATGATAGGAGAAACAAACTCCAGTACCTCTTCCATATCTAGGATTGGGTCAAAGCAATTGTGCTCCGCAGATCAAAATGCCAGCCCAGCTTTTGATTCTGTTCTACCCTGAAGTATTACCGTCTTTATGTCAGGATTTTCATGAGGATTGCACCGGCTCTTGTGAATTCTTGATGTAGTGATACTTCTCGCCATCATTATTCATCCCTCGGTTCCGTGTTGTCGCAACCGGAATGCCGACAAGTGAATCATGATGTGTGAATTCAATACTCCTAGCAACCTTGTTGCTTGGTAGTTAATGGACAATAATTTCATTCTTAGCGTGTTGGTTTTGAATCATCCTTCTAAGACTGATCGTGCTACCTAGTCCTTATTTCGGTGCACCCTTCGATTGATGAGTTAGGATCTTGTCAAGTCCTCACTCATTTGATCATATCGTCTTGCCCTCAAAAGCGAGATTGTTCTCGAGCTTAGTAACATACCGGTGGTTCGTGATTTTCCTAATATCTTCTCGGAAGTATTACCAGGTTGTCCCCTGACTGTTATGTTGAGCTCGTGATCAAGTTGGTTTCTTGTGAACCACCCTTTCTCCAAGAATCTGTGTTGGATATCCCTGAGCTAGTTGGTTAAGCTAGACAACAACTTGGAGAACTGGAAGATAAAAGCTTGCCTAACTTAGTTTGTTCCAAAGGGATATTCTTGTGTAGTGTGTGTTAAGGAAAGATGATATCTTCATTGATTGGTCCCTGTGATCAGTTGCTGGACCTATTGTCTTATCAATCCTTTGATTTGAGTGTGGGCTATCGTCAAATCAAATCAGTACCAATGATGCTCGTAATGTTGTCTTGTTCGTGGTTGATCCCTCGAGCATACACCATTACATCTTTGGTCTGACCAATGCTATCACCGTGTTCACTTAACTATGGAATTCCTTTTAAAAGGAAACCTAGATGAATTGTTGTTGAGCCCATTGACAACATCCTTATCTCCTCCATGATTTTGTTGAACATTAAGCTAGTGTTGGAAACTTTTGAAAGCATTATCTTCATGCTAGCTCATGAAGTATTTGTTTGATGAAATGAGTGACTTCCTCTTATACACGTGCATTTGGTGAAAGTTGTCGCCGTGAATTTGAGAAAGTTAGTTTTGCTTCCTGTGGAATCATCCCAAGTCAGTCATGCATATGTGCGAAGTATTCTATGGTTTGGAGACTTGCAACCTTCATTCCATATGTGTTCCGAGCACACCAAGCCACTGATTGATTTGTTCAAGGAGGAGAAGTTCCTTCTTAAGAGCATGCCTTATGCAAGGATTTTGATATCCTCGTTGATGGTTCCCCACCTGAACTCGGTAGTGTTTTATTATAAGACTACCACGTGGTCATGCTTGTCTGGGACAACGTGTTCACAGGTTTGTAGCAGAACTAGCTCATGTTTTGGAGCTTACTATCGTAGTTCATTCCCCGAGAATCTCGCAATGTCATCTCGTCGACTTGTGTTGCAAACTTTCATCTTTCTTCCTAGACTCGATGAGTCTGGAATATCCGACACCAACCAGATCTGAATCTCAGGCAGATATGATGGTTTGGAACATTTCCCAAGAACTATAATATTGGTCCCTCGATAACCGGTAAAGTGGATGCCGTGGCCAACACACCCAGCCGGAAGACCTATTATTGTAGTATCTTGTTTGAGGAAGTTGGCCACCTCCCCATAGGGATCTCGTGGGATTTACTCCCTAGTTGTTCCTTATGGATTTTTGTCTTCCGAAGTCCGACCTGTTACTTGATGTTCTAGATACCAAACCATTTCAATGAATGGGATACGCTAGCACATCAAGGAGAACATTAGGAGCGGAGTGCTAAATGTCTCTCGGTCAATCATCCAGATTTTGCTTCCTTGGCCTCGCTAAGGTGAAATCTGAGAAGGTGTTATCTTCCTTTGCATCTGCATCATCCATCATTAGCCATCATGGTAGTAAGTTGTGTTGCCAGGATCCTTGACACGGATATTGGTAGAATCTTGGTGATTGTGGAAATGCTCAAGTTCTTGAGAGCACGCACAAGCGCTACGTGTTATCATTGGGACCAACTCGGATTCCTCTCAGTTTTCCTCGGCAATGCTATGACCTTTTCAACCAGTGAATTCACTCTTTATTGTTGGGTTCTTCCTCAGTTACCAGAATCATTCCCATCATTTGCATTTTGTTCCCAGCTTGCACCGCCAATGGGCCATTCTACCATGGGTCTCTTCCATTTCCGGTGATAAGCAAAAATCATCCATTGCGTTGTCTTCAACAAGGTAATCCACATCATCCAAGTCCGAGTATGCCATTCTACCGACCCCCCTCCAAACGATCGCTCGAGAATTGCCTTAGGCTGGTTTAAAGAGTTTCAATGATCTCTGAATCAAAAGTAATTCTTTTTGCCACTTAAGGGGATATCTCTACGAGTCACCTTCCCTAAGGTGTATCGTTATGGTATCATGGCAACTCAACTCCTCGCTACGTTGACAATCGTTTACCACCTTAAGCATGAAATTGTTGTCTACCTAGTGAACCTTCGTCATCCGTTTCTTCCACCCCTCTTGATGTGTATCTTGTGTCTCAACCCGAGAGATGGTCCTATGTCTCATTCCGTGAGTTAATCCTGAGTTGTTCGATCTTCGAGGAGATCGACCCTTCTAGAGTCTCCTTCTCTCCAGGTCATGTTGGCAGGATTTCTCAGAGCAAAACTTCAAGACAATAATGGTGATCGAATCAACGTTCCTATGAAGTGCAACCTGGATCGTGAAGATTATACTAGTCTGCGTTACCCCTTCACCTTACCCTACGCTTGAATCTCGAGACAAGATTCTTGTTTAGTGGGGGTGAGTTGTCACATCCCTAGCTTCTGGTAATGCACTAGGCTAGACCTCATGTGAGCATCATGTTTTATTTCAAATGAAATTTGAATTGAGGAATTTTCAAAGCCTCAGAAACCTTCTAAAAATGATCAACATTAAAATCTTCTCAAAGAAGCCCAAGAAAATGTTCCTCTTAGTCTCTGAAAATATTGCAAAGAGGTAAAACTCAAAACAATATTTTTGGTATCTCAGAGTTAATTATTTTGGGCCTTTGAATTAAATAAATAGCTATTTGCATTGGATATATATATTATATATAAATAATATACGTCCAATAATTACTGGAACATTTTATGTGGTTTGGTATATTTTAGTTCTAGCCACATAATTATTTTCAGGATTTTATAAAATGGTTTAGTATTTTTACTAAACCAAAACAAAGCAGAACAAAATAGGAAACAATAAATAAAAGACAGAGGAGAGAAACCTTACCTGGACTTACCTCCGCAGCCCACCAGGCCCACCTGGCCCAGCTCCATCTGGCCGGCCCAGCCCACCTCCTCCCCCTTGTCCTCTTCCTCCTCTGCCAGGAGGACGAACAGAGGCGAGGCGTGGCGCGCGCCCGAGAGGCCTCGGCCACCTCCTGCTTCCCCCTGGCCACCTCCTGCCTGGATGCCTCCCTGCTCGACGCCCGGAGACGCCACGCGCCTCCTCGACCCCCCCTCTCACTTCCCTCTCCCTCTGGATCGCTCCCCCTCCTCTGGCTCTCTCTTTCCCTCTCTTCCCTGTGATCCCCGAGCGCAGCCGTCGCCGCCGTTCGCCATAGCCGCAGCCAGCAGCCCTCCCTCGCCCCTCCGCTAGTTCCAGAAGGTCCGCCGCTGACCTCTACACCGTCCCCACCAAGCCACACGAGCAGACGTGCCCTGCAGCGGCTTCCCCGACCTCTTCTTCAAGCTTCGGCCGCCGAGATCGGCGGCGACCGTGTGCCCTCCCTGACGCCTCCCCGAGCTCCTCGAGGCCACCGTCGCAACCCCCGTGAGCTCCTCTCTGTTTCCCCTCTGATCCCCTACTCGTTCTCGTGCCGTAGCTGCCGACCCGCAAGCACCTAGCTCCGGCCATCGCCATGGCCGGCGAACCTCGCGCCCCGGAGCTCTTCCGCTCGCTCCAGTAGCTCCCGCGTGCTCTCCAGGTCCCCAGGGTCCCGACGCGCTCCTCTGCTCTCCGGCTAACGCGCTGCAGCCACCACGTCGTGCTGGCCCGAACTCCCGCCGCCGCCCTTGAGCTCGCCGCCGTCGATATAGGTCGCCCCCGGCCTAACTGACCGCACCACTCGACGCGCGGGATCTTCAGCGTCACGTAGCTGCCCTCCGCCGGCCATTTGGTCGCCGGAGGAGGAATTCCGACCCCCTCCGCCGTCTCGGGCTTCACCGGCGACGAGCCGTGGAGCAAGTCCGGCGAGTTTTGACCCCAGTTGGACGCCCTGACTCGATGACAGGTGGGCCCAGCTCTGTTAGCTAATTAGGATTAGCACTAATCAAATTAGTTAAACTAATTACCCCCCTGCTGACACTGACATGTGGGCCCAGGCTCTAATTAAACTTAGGATAGTTAACTGTGTCACTGACGTGTGGTCCCCACACGTCAGGTTTGACCGGACCAGCCCCTGTTGACCTATGACGTCATGCCAATGTCATGCTGACGCAATAATTCCTTTCTGGAATTTAAATAAATCTTAAATGTTTTAATAATTCCAGAATATATTCTAAACTTCAATAAATCATAGAAAATTAACCGTAACTCCAAATTAAATAAATTATATATGAAAAATTATCAGAAAAATTCAAGGAATCCATCTGTACCACTTTCATGCATGTTAGAACAACTTATAGCTGCTGTTTAGCACAAATCAATTAAATGGCATTCGAATAATCACATATGGAGTTTGAATTTGAATTTTATATTCAAACCAACTTCATTTAATCTGTTGCTAGTTGCATTAGCTCAAAACACATTCATATTGCCATGTCATGAGCATGCATCATATTGTGCATTGCATTGATTGTGTTCCTTTCTGTGTTGCCGGTATTTGTCCCCTCTCGATAGACGCGATACCGATGATGTGATCGTTGACACTGATGAAGACTCAATGTTATCTTCAGAAGTGCCAGGCAAGCAAAACCCCCTTGTTCATTCCGATACAAACCCACTCTCTCGCTCCTGCTCTCTTTTACTGCATTAGGACAACAACGATTCACCTGTTACTTGTTGCGGTAGTTGAACCCCTTTATCCTTTGCATGACCTGTCATTGCCACAGTAAATAGATGAAACCCACTAGCATGAGTAGGAGTTGTTTGAGCCCTGTTGTGCCTACTCATTCTTGCTTGTTTGTCATGCCTGCTACTGCTTAGAGTTGTGTCAGGTCTGATTCATCGGGAATGGATCAGAGGTGTGTGAACATGTCCTACCATTGAGAGCTAAGTGTGTGAAAATGATTTGGTAAAGGTAGCGGTGAGAGGCCATGTAGGAGTACATGGTGGGTTGTCTCATTGAAGCCGTCCTTAGGAACTGAGTTCTGTGTTTGTGATCCATGACTCAGCTACTACCATACATTGGGCCCTGAAATATGACCCCGCTCGACTTCTTAATCACCCTTGTCCTCTGTCCAGGAGTTGCAAGTAGTTTCTGGTGTTTGTAGTATGCTGGAGGCCGTGGACAGCGCTGACCGTAGGGGTGGGCTGTGATGCGGTAGGCACGTGGCCGGGTAAACCGGGCACCCGTTTGGTGACACGGAACCCTGTTCACATCGTTTGGGGCTGTGAGCGAATCTCCGGCCGGATATCCTCATGGATGGAACCCGAATAGGCGATAAACCTGGACTAGAGACTTAGGTGTTTAGGTAGGTCGTGGTCTACACCCACGTCGGCTTTCGCTTGAAGTCTACCGAGCACATGTCGTGTGGAGACGCTAAGTGGTGGAAACATGTATGAAGAAGTACACCCCTGCAGGGTTAACATCATCTATTCGAATAGCCGTGTCCGCGGTAAAGGACTTCTGGGTTGCTTATATCAGTTCATAGACAAGTGAAAGTGGATACTCTAAAATACGCAAGATAAGCGTGAGTGCTATGGATGTCGTTCTCGTAGGGAGACGGGAGCGGATCCATAGTGGTGTATTGATATGGTGAATATGTGGACTCGTGTGCGCCACCTCAAAAGAGTTGCTTGCAGTCGTAGTTTAGGATAGCCACCGAGTCAAAGCTGGCTTGCTGCAGTTAAACCCCACCATCCCCTTGTTGAAAATGATGCATATGTAGTTAGTTCTGATGTAAGTCTTGCTGGGTACATTTGTACTCACGTTTGCCTATTTTATGTTTTTGCAGAGAGACTTCAGTCTCACTAGTAGTTCCACGTGGACTTCGACGTTTAGCTTGTTACCTCAGCTACGATCTTGAGCCCTCGGCAGGATCTGGTAGATAGTCAGGCTTCTCAGCCTTTTTCATTTCTAGATGTCTGTACTCAGACATGATAGCTTCCGCTTGTGCTTTGACTTGTATGCTCTGAATGTTGGGTCGTGAGACCCCTGTTTGTAATATCTCGCTCCTCGGAGCCTAATGAATAAATACTTGAGTCGTAGAGTCATTTTGTGATGCCATGTTGTATTGCACATATCGAGCATATTGTGTGTATGTTATTGAAATGCTTGGTATGTGTGGGATCTGACTATCTAGTTGTTTAGCTTTAGTAGCCTCTCTTACCGGGAAATGTCTCCTAGTGTTTACATTGAGCCTTGGTAGCTTGCTACTGCTCCGGAACATTTAGGCTGGCCGGCATGTGTCCTTCTTCGTTCCTGTGTCTGTCCCTTCGGGGAAATGTCACGCGATGAATACCGGAGTCCTGTTAGCCCGCTACAGCCCGGTTCACCGGAGTCCTGCTAGCCCAGTGCTACAGCCTGGATTCACTCGCTGATGACCGACACGTTCGATGCTGGGTCATGGATGCCTGTCCCTGTAAGTCTGTGCCACTTTGGGTTTACGACTAGCCATGTCAGCCCGGTCTCATTATCATATGGATGCTAGCGACACTGTCATATACGTGTGCCAAAAGGCGCAAACGGTCCCGGGCTAAGGTAAGGCGACACCCGTGGGAATACCGTGCGTGAGGCCGCAAAGTGATATGAGGTGTTACATGCTAGATTGATGTGGCATTGAGTCGGGGTCCTGACAGCGTTGGTATCAGAGCTTGACTGCCTGTAGGATTGCCAAGCCAAACTGGTCGAAGTTGAGTCTAGAAATTCTTAGTTATCTAAGGGAATTGATTGTGGGATGGAATGTAAGGCTCTTTTTACTCCTTATACCTCATGGCCTTCTGATCTGAGTCATCATCTTCTCTTCTACGGGGATTAAGAACTAGGCTATCTCTTCTTTCTATTAGGATCACGTGTTGCTAATCTGTAGAATTATAAGATTGTTGGACTTAAGCCTCGTTTCAGTTCGTACTACTTCTGTATGATTATTGTTGATCTCGAGACCTTGATATTGTGCTTCTGAGTGGTTATGCCACCATTTTTGTGAATGTCTCAAGTCTTTTCTGAGCATTTACAACCGTTATGCTGTCCGAGTCATCCCAGGTTTCTAAATAGTCTGATGCATTTGTAAAATCCTTTCCCTCTGGTTTCGATGTTCCTTTATGCCAGCTCAATCACACTAATTGTTGAGTTGAGGTATTCTATTGCCTTGACATTATGTTGGAGTTACTATTATGGCCTAGGTGTTTAGGGAGTCACCTAGTAGTCTAGCCATGATTTGTGTTCGCAGTGTGATGATTCTGGCCATCATTCTCGAAAGCATCCCGTGATGCTACTTAGTAATAGGTATTCTGATCATTTTTCATATATAAATTATTTAATTTGGAGTTACGGTTGAATTTATATGAATTTTGGAAGTTTATAACAATTTCTGGAATTACTGAGTTATTTTTAATCCAGAAAATGATTTACTGCGTCAGCATAACGTCAGTGTGACGTCAGCAGGTCAACGGGCGGCCCAGGTCAAACTGACCAGTGGGTCCCGTGTGTCAGTGACTAACCTAACTAACTGGGTTAGTTAGCGTTTTAACTTAAACTAACCTAGATTAGTTAGGCGTGCTGGTCCCGCATGTCAGTGACCAAGGGGGAGGTCAAACCCCGGTCAAATGGCCCAAACAGGCCGGCGGCTCGACGCTGGCGACGACAGGTGCGGCGGAGGGCTCGGGTTCGCTCTCCCGGCGCCCAAATGAGCAGCGGAGAGCACCCACGGGGAGCCGAAGCTCGCCCGCATCCAGCGCGGCAAGCAGCAGCGGCTAGGGAGGCCGGAGCTCGTCGGAAACGAGCTCAGGGCGGCGGCCGGCGATCGGGCGCAAGTGACGCGGTGGCTATGGTGCAGAGGGAAGAGAACAGAGAGGGGGAGAATGGGCAGAAGCTCACGACGATCTTCTTGGAGTGGATGACGAGCTCAGGGAGGGCCTGAGGCAATCGGGGCGGCAAGGGAATCTCCGGCGACCCGAGGAGGAAGAAGGGGTCGGGGACGTTGTCACGGAGCTCCTGGTGGCGCCTGGCTTGGTGCAGAGCACGCGGAAGTCGAGGCGGAGCTCGTGGCAACTCCAGGGGGCGAGGGAGAGGCGGTGGCGTCGAGCTTCACGGAGGGGTGGCCATGGCCACTTCGGCCGTGAGCGAGAGAGAGCGAGGGATCGAGAGGAAGAGTGAGCGAGGGGGTCAGCAGGATCCAGGAGGCCACGCGGGCGCCGTGCGTTGCTTCCCCTCTGCCTTCTGGCGAGAGGAGGAAAACAACTGGCAGGGGAGGTGGGCTGCTAGGCTGCACAGAAACGGTCGGCTAGGTGGGCTGCAGGTAAGTTCTTACTCTCTCTCCCTGCTTATCTAATTCCGTTTTGTTTTCTATTTATGCAAATTTGTTTTAATTTGGTTTTCAAACCAAATCACTTTTAAAAATTCTGAAGATAGTTATGGGCACAAAATGAATTATTCCAGAGGCCCTTAACTAACTCCAAAATTGTTGGAGCATTTAAAAATATTTATAGTATTTAAAGGCGCCAATTCAAATACAATATGAGTTAATCCAAAAATCCAGAATGGCCTAAAAATATGTGCAACATTTTTGGCAGAGGTTTTCACCTTTATAAAAAATAATGAACTTTTCTAATGGGCATTCTGGGTTCATGGAAAATATTTTTATTTTGATCCTAATTGCATTTCATTTGGTGCTAGGGATTGAGAATCCCCATTTCATATTTAAATGAAATTTAGACATGATGACATGATGATCATGCAAGGACAAGCAAAGGCTAAGCTAGGGCTGTGACAGCTCACCCCCACTAAACAAGAATCTCGTCCCAAGATTCAAGCGTAGGGTAAGATGAAGGGGGGTTGCAAACTAACACAATCTTCACGATCCAGGTTGCACTTCATAATTATGTTGACTTGATCACCATCTTTGTCTCGAGGTCTTGCTCTGGGGACTCCAACCAACATGACAACGAGAGGGAAAAGAAACTCTAGAAGGATCGATCTTCTTGAAGATCGAACAACTCAGGATCAACTCACGGAATGAGGCATAGAAACATCTCGCGAGCTGAGATGCGAAGCACACATCTAGAGTAATGGAGTGGAACTGATGACGGAGGTTCACTAGGTAGACAACAATTCCACACTTAACAAGGTGGTGATCGGTTGTCAAAGTAGCGAGGAGTTGAATTGCCATGGTACCATAATGAGACATCTTAGAGGAAGTGGCTCGTAGAATCATCCCTTAAGTGGCAAAAAGAATTACCTTTGATTCAAGGATCATTGAAGCTCTTTATACCAGCTTAAGGCAAATCATAATCATTAAGTAGAAGGAGTCCGGATGAGTGACATACCTAGACGAGTATGGATGATGTGGATTACTTTGTTGAAGACAATGCCATAGATGATTTTGCTTATCATCGGAGATGGATGGGACCCATAGTAGGACAACTTTTGAAAATGATCCTGATCAGTAATTACTGAGAAGGGTAATCCAGAGTAGGGTGGCACGATGGCGGTGCAAGCTGGGAACAAAATGCAAATGATGGGAATGATTCTAGTAACTGGGGAGAGGCTTAACAGTAGAGAGTGAGTCGACTGTTGAAAAATTTATAGCATAACCGAGGAAACTGAGAGCAATCACAGTTAGTGCCGATGATAACACTTAGCGCTTGTGTGTGCTCTCAAGAACTTGAGCATTTCCATATTCATCAAGGTTTTACCAACATCCGTGTCAAGGATCCTAGTAACACAATATACTACCATGATGAATGGTGATGGACGATGCAGATGCAAAGGAAGATAACACCTTCTCGGATTTCACCTTAGCAAGGCCAAGGGGACGAAATCTGGAGGATCGACCGAGAGACATTTAGCACTCCGCTTCTAATGTTCTCCTTGATGTGCTAGCATAAACCATTCATTGAAATGGTTTATAACTAGAACATCAAGTAACAGACCGGACTTCGGGAGCTCAAGAATACATAAGGAGAAACTACTAGAATAAATTCTACGAGATCCTTATGGGGAGGTGGCCAACTTCCTCAATCAAGACACTACAATAATAGGTCTTCCGGATGAGTGTGTTGGCCATGACATCCACATACCGAATCACAGAGAGACCAATATTATATTTATTGGGAAGCATTCCAACCATCATATCTGCCTGAGATTCAGATCCGGTTGGTGTCAGAATATTCTAGACTCATCAAGTCTAGAAAGAAGAATGAAAGTTTGCAACACAAATCGACGAGACGACGTTGCGAGATTCTCGGGAAATGGACTATGGTAGTAAGCTCCAAAACATGAGCTGGTTCTGCTACACACATGTGAACACGCTGTCTCAGACAAGCATGACCACGTGGTAGTCTTATAATAAAACACTACTGAGTTCAGGTGGGGGAACCATCAACAAGGATATCGAAGTCCTTGCATAAGACTTGCTCTTAAGAAGAGACTTCTTCTCCTTGAACAAATCAATCGGTGGCTTGGTGTGCTAAGGATACATATAGAATGAAGGTTGCAAGTCTCCAAACCACAGAATACTTCGCACGTATGCATGAATGATTTGGAATGATTCCAAATTAAGCAACACTGACTTTCTCGAACGCACGGCGGCTACTTGCATCAAATGCACATGAACTGGAGGAAGTCACTTCTTACATCCGAACATATGCTTCATGAGCTAGCATGAAGAAATGCTTATAGAAGTTTCCAACACTAGCTTAATGTTCAACAAAATCATGGAGGAGATAAGGATGTTGTCGATGGGCTCAACAACAATTCATCCAGATTCCCATGGAGATGTAATTCCATAACTTTGTGAACAAGGTGATAGTATTGGTCAGACCCAAAAGATATAATGGTGTATGCTCGAGGAAAATCCACGAGTAAGACAACATTACGAACATCGTTGGTTCTGATTTGATTTGAGGATAGCCCACAATCAAATCAAAGTTTTGGCAAGACAATAGCTCCAACAACTGGTCACGAGGATCAATCGATGAAGATATCATCTTTCTTCAACACACATACAAGATATCCCTTGGAATGAACTAAGTCGGACAAGCTTTCATCTTCCAACTCTCCAAGTTGTTGTTTAGCTTAACCAACAAGCTCAGGGGTATCCAACATGGATTCTTGGGGAAAGGGTGGTTTCGAAAACCAACTTGATCACGAGCTCAACATGGCGGTCAGGTGACATCCTGGTGATACCTCCGAGAAGACATTCGGAGAATCATGAACCACCGATATGTTACTAAGCTCGAGAACTACCTTGCTTTTCAGCGCAAGACGATATGAGCACAAGAGCGAGGGACTGGCACAATCCTAACTCATTGATCGAGGAGTGCACCGGAAATAAGGACTAGGTAGCACAATCTATCTTAGAATGATGATTCAATAATCAACACGCTAAGAATGAGAATATTGTCCATTAACTACCAAGCAACGGAGTTGCTAAGAGTATTGATTTCACGGATCATGATTCACTTGTCGGCATTCCGGTTACAATAACACGGGAACCGAGTAATTAACAATGATGGTAAGAAGCATTACTGCGTCAAGAATTCATAAGAGAAGGTGCAATTCTCATGATATTCTTGACATAAGATGATAATACTTTAGAGTAGAACAAAATCAAAGCTGGGTTGGCATTTTGATCTGCGGAGCACAACTATTTTGACCCAATCCTGGATACGGATGAGGTACTAGAGTTTGTTTCTCCTAATCATCCTGAATAGAATGGCTTGATGGACCACAAGAGTAATAGACATCGATGAACGAATGCACGCACACTCTTGACTATCAATTGATAGGTGAAGGTCAGAAGACAACTAAGGAGGGACAACTCAAAGGAACATATGATTTTCTGAGTTATGGATGCATGGATTAGCATGTCGAACCAAGTTCAATAGGTTTCTTCCGGATAACCCATGCAGAAAAGGTAGAATTGGCAGAGTCGCAGTATAGAATGGAGAACTCATTGAGAGCATTGTTGTTGTGATCTTTTGGTTCAAAAAAACTCCTGCCAAGAATGGTTCATGGTAATTGGAAGAAGGATGTACCACGAACCTCGAGGACTATCGCAAAGGTTACTAATATATTAAAGGAACTAGCAAACACTATCAACATGAGGTAAGTAGGGTGAATCTCGAGTTCAAAACCCAAGGAGTAGAATACCTACTACTAAGTGGCATCACGGGATGCTTTCGATAATAAAGGCCAGAATGATCACACTGGGAACACAAATCATGGCTAGCTTACTAGGTGGTACTCTAAGACACCTAGGGTCATAATACTAGCTCCAACATATATACCGAGGCAATGAAGTACCTAAACACACTAGTTGGTGTGGTTAATCTGGCCAAAGGAACATCGGAATGGTAAGAAGGGATTTGCAAATGCATCACACTATTTAGAAACCTGGCATGACTCGGACAGAATAACGGCTGTAAATGCTCGAAAAGATTGGAGACATGCTACAAAAATGGTGGCATAGCCACTCAGAAGCACAATATCAAGGTTTCGAGATCAACAGTTAACATACGGAAGTAGTAGGTGTTGGAAATATGCCCTAGAGGCAATAATAAAAGTGTTATTATTATATTTCTTTGTTCATGATAATTGTCTTTTAATCATGCTATAACTGTATTATACGGAAATCGTAATACACGTGTGAATACATAGACCATAATATGTCCCTAGTAAGCCTCTAGTTGACTAGCTCGTTGATCAACTGATAGTCATGGTTTCCTGGCTATGGACATTGGATGCCGTTGATAATGGGATCACATCATTAGGAGAATGATGTGATGGACAAAACCCAATCCTAAGCATAGCACAAGATCATGCAGTTCGTTTACTAGAGCTTTTTCAATGTCAAGTATCTCTTCCTTAGACCATGAGATCGTGTAACTCCCGGATACCGTAAGAGTTCTTTGGGTGTACCAAACGTCACAACGTAACTGGGTGACTATAAAGGTGCACTACAGGTATCTCCGAAAGTGTCTGTTGGGTTGACACGGATCGAGACTAGGATTTGTCACTCCGTATGACGGAGAGGTATCTCTGGGCCCACTCGGTAATGCATCATCATAATGAGCTCAAAGTGACCAAGTGGTTGGTGATGGGATCATGCATTACAGTACAAGTAAAGTGACTTGCCGGTAACGAGACCGAACAAGGTTTTGGGATACTGACGATCGAGTCTCGGGCAAGTAATGTACCGATTGACAAAGGGAATTGTATACGGGGTTTGATCGAATCCTCGACATCGTGGTTCATCCGATGACATCATCGAGGAGCTTGTGGGAGCCAACATGGGTATCCAGATCCCGCTATTTGTTATTGACCGGAGAGCAGTCTCGGTCATGTCTGCATGTCTCCCGAACCCGTAGGGTCTACACACTTAAGGTTCGGTGACGCTAGGGTTATTAGGAAGACTTGTATGTGATTACCGAAAGTTGTTCGTAGTCCCGGATGAGATCCCGGACGTCACGAGGAGTTCCGGAATGGTCCGGAGGTGAAGTTTTATATATGGGAAGTTGTCTTGCGGACACCGGAAAGTTTCGGGGGCATATCGGTATTGTACCGGGGCCACCGGAGGGGTTCCGGGGGTCCACCGGGACGGGCCACCCCTCTCGGAGGGCCACATGGGCTGCAAGGGGCAGGGATCCAGCCCCTGGAGGGCTGGGCATGCCCCCCACCTTGGGCCCATGCGCCTAGGGTAGGGGGGGAACCCTAAAGGGGGCGCCCCCCTTGCTTGGGGGGCAAGTCCCCCCTCCCTGGCCGCCGCCCCCCTCTAGATCCCATCTAGAGAGGTCGGCCCCCCTTGCCCCTTCCCCTATAAATAGATGGGTGAGGGGAGGGCTGCTGGAGACAACTCAAGGCGCAGCCCCTCCCCTCCCCAACACCTCTCCTCCTCCGTACGTGTTTGGTGAAGCCCTGTCGGAGTACTGTTGCACCAACAACACCACGCCGTCGTGCTGCCGTTGGAGCAATCTTCCTCAACCTCTCCTTCCTCCTTGCTGGATCAAGACGGAGGAGACGTCGTCCGTCCCGTACGTGTGTTGAACGCGGAGGTGCTATCCGTTCAGCACTTGGTCATCGGTGATCCGAATCACGGCGAGTACGACTCCATCATCACCATCCCCTTGAACGCTTCCACACTCCATCTACAAGTGGTATGTAGATGCAAACTCACTCCCTTGACTCGTTGCTTAGATGAACTCATAGATGGATCTTGGTGAAACCGTAGGAAAATTTTTTAATTTTCTGCAACGTTCCCCAACAGTGGTATCAGAGCCAGGTTTATGCGTAGTTCTCTATTGCACGAGTAGAACACAATTTTGTTGTGGGCGTAGATCTTGTCAACTTGCTTGCCGCTACTAGTCTAATCTTGCTTCAGCGGTATTGTGGGATGAAGCGGCCCCGGACCAACCTTACACGTACGCTTACGTGAGACCGGTTCCACCGACTGACATGCACTAGTTGCATAAGGTGGCTGGCGGGTGTCTGTCTCTCCCACTTTAGTTGGAGCAGATTCGATGAAAAGGGTCCTTATGAAGGGTAAATAGAAGTTGACAAAATCACGTTGTGGTTATTCGTAGGTAAGAAAACGTTCTTGCTAGAACCCAATTGCAGCCACGTAAAAGATGCAACAACAATTAGAGGACGTCTAACTTGTTTTTGCAGCAATTGTCATGTGATGTGATATGGCCAGAAGTTGTGATGAATGATGAATGATATATTGTGATGTATGAGATCATGTTCTTGTAATAGGAATCATGACTTGCATGTTGATGAGTATGACAACCGGCAGGAGCCATAGGAGTTGTCTTTATTTTTGTATGACATGCGTGTCATTGAAGAACGCCATGTAAATTACTTTACTTTATTGCTAAACACGTTAGCCATAGAAGTAGAAGTAGTCGTTGGCGTGACAACTTCATGAAGACACGATATGGAGATCATGATGATGGAGATCATGGTGTCATGCCGGTGACAAGATGATCATGGAGCCCCGAAGATGGAGATCAATGGAGCTATATGATATTGGCCATATCATGTCACTACTATATATAATTGCATGTGATGTTTATTATGTTTATGCATCTTGTTTACTTAGAACGACGGTAGTAAATAAGATGATCCCTTACAACAATTTCAAGAAGTGTTCTCCCCTAACTGTGCACCGTTGCTAAAGTTCATCGTTTCGAAGCACCACGTGATGATCGGGTGTGATAGATCCTTACGTTCACATACAACGGGTGTAAGACAGTTTTACACATGCAAAACACTTAGGGATAACTTGATGAGCCTAGCATGTACAGACATGGCCTCGGAACACGGAGACTGAAAGGTCGAACACAAGTCGTATGGAAGATACGATCAACATGAGAATGTTCACCGACGATGACTAGTCCGTCTCACGTGATGATCGGACATGGCCTAGTCGACTCGGATCGTGTAACACTTAGATGACTAGAGGGATGTCTAATCTAAGTGGGAGTTCATTATAATAATTTGATTAGATGAACTTAATTATCATGAACTTAGTCTAAAACCTTTGCAAAATATGTCTTGTAGATCAAATAGCCAACGCTCATGTCAACATGAACTTCAACGCGTTCCTAGAGAAAACCAAGCTAAAAGATGATGGCAGCAACTATACGGACTGGGTCCAGAACCTCAGGATCATCCTCATAGCAGCCAAGAAAGCATATGTCCTAGATGAACCGCTAGGTGAAGCACCCATCCCACAGAACCAAGATGTTATGAACGTTTGGCAGACACGTTCTGATCATTACTCCCTCGTTCAGTGCGGCATGCTTTACAGCTTAGAACCGGGGCTCCAAAAGCGTTTTGAGCATCACGGAGCATATGAGATGTTCGAGGAGCTGAAACTGGTTTTCCAAGCTCATGCCCGGGTCGAGAGATACGACGTCTCCGACAAGTTCTATAGTTGTAAGATGGAGGAAAATAGTTCTGTCAGTGAGCACATACTCAAAATGTCTGGGTTACACAACCGCCTGTCCCAGCTGGACATTATCCTCCCGGACGAGGCGGTCATTGACAGAATCCTTCAGTCGCTCCCACCAAGCTACAAGAGCTTTGTGATGAACTACAATATGCAGGGGATGGTGAAGACCATTCCTGAAGTATTTTCAATGCTGAAGTCAGCAGAGGTTGAAATCAAGAAAGAACATCAAGTGTTGATCGTCAATAAGACCACTAAGTTTAAAAAGGGCAAGGGTAAGAAGAACTTCAAGAAGGACAGCAAAGATGTTGCCGCACCCGGTAAGCCAGTTACCGGGAAGAAGTCAAAGAACGGACCCAAGCCTGAGACTGAGTGCTTTTATTGCAAGGGGAAGGGTCACTGGAAGCGGAACTGCCCCAAATACTTAGCGGATAAGAAGGCCGGCAACACTAAAGGTATATTTGATATACATGTAATTGATGTGTACCTTACCAGTACTCGTAGTAACTCCTGGGTATTTGATACTGGTGCCGTTGCTCATATTTGTAACTCACAGCAGGAGCTGCGGAATAAGCGGAGACCGGCGAAGGACGAGGTGATGATGCGCGTCAGGAATGGTTCCAAGGTCGATGTGATCGCCGTCGGCACGCTACCTATACATTTACCTACGAGATTAGTTTTGAACCTTAATAATTGTTATTTGGTGCCAAGTTTGAGCATGAACATTGTATCTGGATCTCGTTTGATACGAGATGGCTACTCATTTAAGTCCGAGAATAATGGTTGTTCTATTTATATGAGAGATATGTTTTATGGTCATGCTCCGATGGTCAATGGTTTATTCTTAATGAATCTCGAGCGTAATGTTACACATATTCATAGCGTGAATACCAAAAGATGTAAAGTTGATAACGATAGTCCCACATACTTGTGGCACTACCGCCTTGGTCACATTGGTGTCAAGCGCATGAAGAAGCTCCATACTGATGGACTTTTGGAGTCTCTCGATTATGAATCATTTGACACATGTGAACCATGCCTCATGGGCAAGATGACCAAGACTCCGTTCTCCGGAACAATGGAGCGAGCAACCAACTTATTGGAAATCATACATACCGATGTGTGCGGTCCAATGAGCGTTGAGGCTCGCGGAGGATATCGTTATGTTCTCACTCTCACTGATGACTTGAGTAGATATGGGTATGTCTACTTAATGAAACACAAGTCTGAGACCTTTGAAAAGTTCAAGGAATTTCAGAATGAGGTAGAGAATCAACGTGACCGAAAGATAAAGTTCCTACGATCAGATCGTGGAGGAGAATACTTAAGTCACAAATTTGGTACACACTTAAGAAAATGTGGAATCGTTTCACAACTCACGCCGCCTGGAACACCTCAGCGTAACGGTGTGTCCGAACTCATAATCGCACTCTATTGGATATGGTGCGGTCTATGATGTCTGTTACCGATTTACCGCTATCATTTTGGGGATACGCTCTAGAGACAGCTACATTCACTTTAAATAGGGCACCGTCTAAATCCGTTGAGACGACACCGTATGAATTATGGTTTGGGAAGAAACCTAAGCTGTCATTTCTAAAAGTTTGGGGATGCGATGCTTATGTCAAGAAACTTCAACCTGAAAAGCTCGAACCCAAGTCGGAAAAATGCGTCTTCATAGGATACCCTAAGGAAACCGTTGGGTATACATTCTACTTAAGATCCGAGGGCAAGATCTTTGTTGCCAAGAACGGATGCTTTCTTGAAAAAGAGTTTCTCTCGAAAGAAGTAAGTGGGAGGAAAGTAGAACTCGATGAAGTACTACCTCTTGAACGGGATAGTAGTGCAGGTCAGGAAAATGTTCCTGTTATGCCTACACCAACTGAAGAGGAAAATAATGATGATGATCAAGGTACTTCGGATCAAGTTGCTACTGAACTTCGTAGGTCCACAAGGACACGTTCCGCACCAGAGTGGTACGGCAACCCTGTCCTGGAAATCATGTTGTTAGACAACGGTGAACCTTCGAACTATGAAGAAGCGATGGCGGGCCTAGATTCCAACAAATGGCTTGAAGCCATGAAATCCAAGATAGAATCCATGTATGAAAACAAAGTATGGACTTTGACAGACTTGCCCGATGATCGGCGAGCGATAGAAAACAAATGGATCTTTAAGAAGAAGACGGACGCGGATGGAAATGTTACCATCTATAAAGCTCGACTTGTCGCTAAGGGTTATCGACAAGTTCAAGGGGTTGACTACGACGAGACATTCTCTCCCGTAGCGAAGCTGAAGTCCGTACGAATCATGTTAGCAATTGCCACATACTATGATTATGAGATATGGCAGATGGACGTCAAAACGGCATTCCTTAACGGGCATCTTAAGGAAGAACTGTATATGATGCAGCCAGAAGGTTTTGTCGATCCTAAGACCGCTAACAAAGTATGCAAGCTCTAGCGATCCATTTATGGGCTGGTGCAAGCATCTCGGAGTTGGAATATTCGCTTTGATGAGATGATCAAAGCGTTTGGGTTTATGCAGACTAATGGAGAAGCCTGCGTTTACAAGAAAGTGAGTGGGAGCTCTGTAGCATTTCTCATATTATATGTAGATGACATACTCTTGATGGGAAATGATATAGAACTTTTGGACAGCATTAAGGCCTACTTGAATAAGTGTTTTTCAATGAAGGACCTTGGAGAAGCTGCTTATATATTAGGCATTAAGATCTATAGAGATAGATCGAGACGCCTCATAGGTCTTTCACAAAGCACATACCTTGATAAGATTTTGAAGAAGTTCAAAATGGATCAGTCCAAGAAGGGGTTCTTGCCTGTATTGCAAGGTGTGAGATTGAGCTCGGCTCAATGCCCGACCACGGCAAAAGATAAAGAAGAGATGAGTGTCATCCCCTATGCTTCAGCCATAGGATCTATTATGTATGCCATGTTGTGTACCAGACCTGATGTAAACCTTGCCGTAAGTTTGGTAGGAAGGTACCAAAGTAATCCCGGCAAGGAACACTGGACAGCGGTCAAGAATATCCTAAAGTACCTGAAAAGGACAAAGGACATGTTTCTCGTTTATGGAGGTGACGAAGAGCTCGTCATAAAGGGTTACGTCGACGCTAGCTTCGACACAGATCTGGATGACTCTAAGTGACAAACCGGATACGTGTATATGTTGAATGGTGGAGCAGTAAGCTGGTGCAGCTGCAAGCAGAGCATAGTGGCGGGATCTACATGTGAAGTGGAGTACATGGCAGCCTCGGAGGCAGCGCATGAAGCTATTTGGGTGAAGGAGTTCATCACCGACCTAGGAGTCATACCCAATGCGTCGGAGCCGATCAAACTCTTCTGTGACAACACTGGAGCTATTGCCCTTGCCAAGGAGCCCAGGTTTCACAAGAAGACCAGGCTCATCAAGCGTCGTTTCAACTCCATCCGTCAAAATGTTCAAGATGGAGACATAGATATTTGCAAAGTACATACGGATCTGCATGTCGCAGATCCATTGACTAAACCTCTCTCGCGAGCAAAACATGATCAACACCAGAACTCTATGGGTGTTCGATTCATCACAATGTAACTAGATTATTGACCTAGTGCAAGTGGGAGACTGTTGGAAATATGCCCTAGAGGCAATAATAAAAGTGTTATTATTATATTTCTTTGTTCATGATAATTGTCTTTTATTCATGCTATAACTGTATTATACGGAAATCGTAATACACGTGTGAATACATAGACCATAATATGTCCCTAGTAAGCCTCTAGTTGACTAGCTCGTTGATCAACTGATAGTCATGGTTTCCTGGCTATGGACATTGGATGTCGTTGATAACGGGATCACATCATTAGGACAATGATGTGATGGACAAGACCCAATCCTAAGCATAGCACAAGATCGTGTAGTTCGTTTGCTAGAGCTTTTTCAATGTCAAGTATCTCTTCCTTAGACCATGAGATCGTGTAACTCCCGGATACCGTAAGAGTGCTTTGGGTGTACCAAACATCACAACGTAACTGGGTGACTATAAAGGTGCATTACTGGTATCTCCGAAAGTGTCTATCGGGTTGACACGGATCGAGACTGGGATTTGTCACTCCGTATGATGGAGAGGCATCTCTGGGCCCACTCGGTAATGCATCATCATAATGAGCTCAAAGTGACCAAGTGGTTGGTGACGGGATCATGCATTACGGTACGAGTAAAGTGACTTGCCGGTAACGAGACTGAACAAGGTATTGGGATACTGACGATCGAGTCTCGGGCAAGTAACGTACCGATTGACAAAGGGAATTGTATACGGGGTTTGATCGAATCCTCGACATCGTGGTTCATCCCGTAGGAAAGATAAAATGACTTAGATCAGAAGGCATAAGGGATAAGGAGTAAAAAGAGCCTTACGTTCCATCCCACAATCAATTCCTACAGGCAGTCAAGCTCTGATAGCAAAGCTGTCAGGACCCCGACTCAATGCCACATCGATCTAGCATGTAACACCTCATATCACTTTGCGGCCTCACGCATGGTATTCCCACGGGTGTCGCCTTACCTTTGCCCGGGATCGTTTGCGCCTTTTGGAACACGTATATGATGGTGTCGCTAGCATCCATATGATAAGGAGCCCGGGCTGACATGGCTAGTCGTAAACCCAAAGTGGCACAAACTTACAGGGACATGCATCCATGACCTAACATCGAACGTGTCGGTCATCAGCGAGTGAATCCAGGCTGTAGCACTGGGCTAGCAGGACTCCGGTGAATCGGGCTGTAGCGGGCTAACAGGACTCCGATATTCATCGCGTGACATTTCCCCGAAGGGACAGACATAGGAACGAAGGACACATGCCGGCCAGCCTAAGTGTTCCGGAGCAGTAGCAAGCTACCATGGCTCAGTGGAAGCACTAGGAGACATTTCCTGGTAAGAGAGGCTACTAAGGATAAACAACTAGATAGTCAGATCCCACACATACCAAGCATTTCAATAACATACACACAATATGCTCGATATGTGCAAATACAACATGGCATCACAACATGACTCTATGACTCAAGTATTTTATTCAATAGGCTCCGAGGAGTGAGATATTACAAACATGGGTCTCATGACCCAACACTCAGAGCAAACAAGTCAAAGCACAAGTGGAAGCTTAACATGTCTGAGTACAGACATCTACAAATGAAAAAGGCTGAGAAGCCTGACTATCTACCAGATCCTGCCGAGGTCACAAGATCGTAGCTGAGGTAACAAGCTAAACGTCGAAGTCCACGCGGAACTACTAGTGAGACGGAAGTCTCTGCAAAAAGGTAAAATAGGCAAACGTGAGTACAAATGTACCCAGCAAGACTTACATAAGAACTATCAACATATGCATCATTATCAACAAAGGGATGGTGGGGTTTAACTGCAGCAAGCCAGCTTTGCCTCAGTGGCTATCCTGAACTATGACTGCAATGTAACTCTTTGAGGTGGCGCACACGAGTCCACATATTCACCATATCAATACCCCACTATGGATGCGCTCCCGTCTCCCTACGAGAACGCCATCCATAGCACTCACACTTATCTTGCACATTTTAGAGTATCCACTTTCACTTGTCTATGAACTGTACAGGCAACCCAGAAGTCCTTTTCCGTGGACACGGCTATTCGAATTGATCATATTAACCCTGCAGGGGTGTACTTCTTCACACACGCTCTCGCCACTTACCGCCATGTACACCTTGTGTATCTCGGCAACCTTCACGCGGAAGCCTGGGGAGGGAGTCGGCCACGACCTGACTAACCACACAAGTCTCTAGTCCAGGTTTATCGCCTATTCGGGTTCCATCTGCAAGGAGATCCGGCCGGGGTGTCGCTCACGGCCCCAAACGATGTGTGCAGGGTTCCCAAGTCCACCATCTGGGTGCCACTTGGTACACCGGGCCACTCTGCCTAGTCTGTCCCAAGCCCACCTGTACTGGGTGCCACTTGGTAGACTACTAACACTACCTACAAACACCAGAAACTAGTTGCAACTCCTGGATAGAGATCATGTTGATTAATAAGTCGAGAGGGTCGAGTTACCGGAACCCAATGTGTGGTAGTAACTGTTCATGGATCACAACCACAGAACTCAGTTCGTGAGGACGGCTTCAATGAGACAACTCACCATGTACTCCTACATGGCCTCTCACTGCTAACTTTACCAAATCGTGTTCACACACTTAGCTCTCAACAGTAGGACATGTTTACACACTTCTGATTCATTCCAGATGAATCAGACCTGACTCAACTCTAAGCAGTAGCAGGCATGACAAACAAGCATGAATGAGTAGGCACAACAGGGCTCAAACAACTCCTACTCATGCTAGTGGGTTTCATCTATTTACTGTGGCAATGACAGGTCATGCAGAGGATAAAGGGGTTCAACTACCGCAGCAAGTAACAGTTGAATCGTTGTTGTCCTAATGCAGTAAAAGAGAGCAGGAGCGAAAGAGTGGGATTGTATCGGAATGAACAAGGGGGTTTTGCTTGCCTGGCACTTCTGAAGATAGAATATTTCTTCATTGGTGTCATCGATCACATCGTCGGTACACGTCTTACTTAGAGGGGACAAGCACCGACAAACAAAGAAGAAGCACAATCAATGCAATGCACAATATGATGCATGATCATGACATGGAAATATGCTGTGGTTTGAGCTAATGCAACTTAGAACAGATTAAATGAAGTTGGTTTGAATACAAGATTCAAATCAAACTCCACATAAGGCATTTCAAATGCCATTTATTCAAATTGTTGTATACAGCATATTTAAGTTGTTCAAACATGCATGCAAATGGTACAGATGGATAGATTGCATTTTTCTGATCATTTTTCATATATAAATTATTTAATTTGGAGTTACGGTTGAATTTATATGAATTTTGGAAGTTTATAACATTTTCTGGAATTACTGAGTTATTTTTAATCCAGAAAATGATTTACTGCGTCAGCATAACGTCAGTGTGACGTCAGCAGGTCAAAGGGCGACCCAGGTCAAACTGACCAGTGGGTCCCGCGTGTTAGTGACTAACCTAACTAACTGGGTTAGTTAGCGTTTTAACTTAAACTAACCTAGATTAATTAGGAGAGCTGGTCCCGCATGTCAGTGACCCAGGGGGAGGTCAAACCCCGGTCAAATGGCCCAAACAGGCCGGCGGCTCGACGCCAGCGACGACAGGTGCGGCGGAGGGCTCGGCTTTGCTCTCCCGGTGCCCAAATGAGCGGCGGAGAGCACCCACGGGGAGCCGAAGCTCGCCCGCATCCAGCGCGGCAAGCAGCAGCGGCTAGGGAGGCCAGAGCTCGTCGGAAACGAGCTCGGGGCAGCGGCCGGCGATCGGGCGCAAGTGACGCAGTGGCTACGGTGCACAGGGAAGAGAACAGAGAGGGGGAGAACGGGTAGAAGCTCACGGCGATCTTCTTGGAGTGGACGATGAGCTCAGGGAAGGCCTGAGGCACTCGGGGTGGCAAGGGAATCTCCGGCGACCCGAGGAGGAAGAAGGGGTCGGGGACGTCGTCACGGAGCTCCTGGTGGCGCCCGGCTTGGTGCAGAGGACGCGGAAGTCGAGGCGGAGCTTGTGGCAACTCCAGGGGGCGAGGGAGAGGCGGTGGCGTCGAGCTTCACGGAGGTGTGGCCATGGCCGCTTCGGCCGTGAGCGAGAGAGAGCGAGGGATCGAGAGGAAGAGTGAGCGAGGGGGTCAGCAGGATCCAGGAGGCCACGCGGAGTGCACCTGCGTTGTTGCGCTGGCGAAGGAGGACAGGCAGGAAGCTGCGTGGCGTGCGCGGGCGCCGTGCGTTGCATCCCCTCTGCCTTCTAGCGAGAGGAGGAAGACAACTGGCAGGGGAGGTGGGCTGCTGGGCTGCACAAAAACGGTTGGCTAGGTGGGCTGCAGGTAAGTTCTTACTCTCTCTCCCTACTTATCTAATTCTGTTTTGTTTTCTATTTATGCAAATTTGTTTTAATTTGGTTTTCAAAACAAATCACTTTTAAAAATTCTGAAGATAGTTATGGGCACAAAATGAGTTATTCCAGAGGCCCTTAACTAACTCCAAAATTGTTGGAGCATTTAAAAATATTTATAGTATTTAAAGGCCCCAATTCAAATACAATATGAGTTAACCCAAAAATCCAGAATGGCCTAAAAATATGTGCAACATTTTTGGCAGAGGTTTTCACCTTTATCAAAAATAATGAACTTTTCTAAAGGGCATTCTGGGTTCATGGAAAATATTTTTATTTTGATCCTAATTGCATTTCATTTGGTGCTAGGGATTGAGAATCCTCATTTCATAGTTAAATGAAATTTAGACATGATGACATGATGATCATGCAAGGACAAGCAAAGGCTAAGCTAGGGCTGTGATATCTTCTTCTGCTTCTTCGATCAGGGGATAGGTTCCAGGTCGGCAGCCTGGCCTAGCAGGCTGGATGTCGGTTGAGTTTCTGTTTGTGTTTCATCCGTAGTCGAATGGTGCTCTTATGTAAGATGATGTTGTATTCGTGTGGCATTGTATGCCTTATGTATGTATCCCCATCTATTATGTAATGTTGATGTAATGATATCCACCTTGCAAAAGCGTTTCAATATGCGGTTCTATCCTTGGTGGGACCTTCCAGTCTCTTTAGGATAGTATCACATATTGGGCTTGACAAGCACCATCTCCTCTGAAAACCCTAGTTCATCTCTTGTATCCAATCTTGTATGCAAACCACAAATTGGTACCTGTGGGGTTGCTAGTAGTGTTGATTACTTCTTGTAGTTGATACTAATTGGTTTACTTGGTGGAAGATCATATGTTCAGATCCTTAATGCATATTATTACTCCTTTGATTATGAACATGAATATGCTTTGTGAGTAGTTACGTTTGTTCCTGAGGACATGGGTGAAGTCTTGATATTAGTAGTCATGTGAATTTGGTATTCGTTCGATATTTTGATGAGATGTATGTTGTCTTTCCTCTAGTGGTGTTATGTGAATGTCGACTACATGACACTTCACCATTATTTGGGCCTAGATTGGGAAGTAATAAGTATATGATGGGTTGCTAGAGTGACAGAAGCTCAAACCCTAGTTTATGCGTTGCTTCGTAAGGGGCTGATTTGGATCCATATGTCTAATGCTGTGGTTAGCCTTAATACTTCTTTTGTAGTTGAGGATGCTTGCACTCGGGGTTAATCATGAGTGGGATGCTTGTCCAAGTTAGGGCATTAACCAAGCACCGGTCCACCCACATATCAAATTATCAAAGTACCGAACGCGAATCATATGAGCGTGATGAAAACTAGTTTCACGATAATTCCCATGTGTCCTCGGAAGCTCTTTTCTCATTATAAGAAAATTTCCAGGCTTGTCCTTTGGTACAAAAAGGATTGGGCCACCTTTCTGCACTTCATTTACTTTCATTCCTTGTTACCCGTTACAATTTATCTTACCACAAAAACTATCTGTTGCGTACAATTTCAGTGCTTGCAGAGAAAACCTTACTGAAAATCGCTTGACATTTCCTTCTGCTCCGCGTTGGGTTCGACACTCTTACTTATCGAAAGGACTATGATAGATCCCCTATACTTGTGGGTCATTAAGACTCTTTTCTGGCGGCGTTGCCGGGGAGGGTAGCACTTTTGGTGAGTGGAACTTGGTAAGGAAACATGTATATAGTGTGCTGAAATTTTCTGTCACTTGTTACTATGGAAACTAATAATTTTAGGGGCTTGTTCTGGGTATCTTCACCCCAACCAGAAGAGCAAAGAGTTGCTCCTCAACCTACTGAACCTACTGAAAATATTTACTTTGAGATTCCTTCGGGTATGATAGAGAAACTGCTAGCTAATCCCTTTGCAGGAGATGGAACATTGCATCCCTATTTACACCTTATCTTTGTGGATGAAGTTTGTGGATTATTTAAGCTTGCAGGTATTCCCGATGATGTTGTCAAAAGGAAGGTCTTCCCTTTATCTTTGACGGGAGATTCATTGACATGGTATATAGGCTATGTGATGATACGGGATCTTGGAATTATAAACGATTGAAGTTGGAATTTCACCAGAAGTTCTATCCTATGCATCTTGTTCATCGTGATCGTAATTACATATATAATTTCTGGCCTCGCGAAGGAGAAAGCATCGCTCAAGCTTGGGGGAGGCATAAGTCAATGTTA
The DNA here is from genome assembly GCF_018294505.1 of Triticum aestivum. Taxonomy (NCBI): domain Eukaryota; kingdom Viridiplantae; phylum Streptophyta; class Magnoliopsida; order Poales; family Poaceae; genus Triticum; species Triticum aestivum. Next base: position 132,730,644 of record NC_057795.1, on the reverse strand, counting down.
TATTCAGGCCCCAATCATGAACTCTCAAGAGAAATGATTATTCAAAAAATTTATGCTCGACTTTCTCCCAATGATCGCAACATGCTCAATACTTCCTGTGCTGGTTCTTATATGTTGAAGACTATTGAATTCAAATGGGATTTATTGGAAAGAATTAAACACAACAATGAAGATTGGGGTTTCGACGATGGTAAGGAGTCAGGTATGACACCTAAGTTTGATTGTGTTAAATCTTTTATGGATACCGATGCTTTCCATGGATTTAGCGCTAAGTATGGACTTGACTCTAAGATAGTGGCTTCTTCATGTGAATCTTTTGCTACTCACGTTAATCTCCCTAAGGAGAAGTGGTTTAAATATAATCTTCCCATTGAAGCAAAAGTATTTGCACCTATTATAGTTGAAGAAAAGACTGTCACTTATAATGATCCTATTGTTCCTACTACTTATGTTGAGAAACCTCCTATTCCTGTTAGGATAAAGGATAATGCTAAAACTTCGACTGTTGTTCGTAAGAGTAATACTAGAACTTATACACCTCCTGAGCAAATCAAAGTTGAACCTAGTATTGCTATGGTCTAACATCTCTTGGATGATAATTTAGATGGGCATGTTATTTATTTCTGTCGTGAGACGACCAATATTGTTAGACCAGATGCTAAGATACATAGACCTGTTGTAGGCATGCCTGTTATTTATGTTAAGATAGGAGATCATTGTTATCATGGCTTATGTGATAAGGTTGCTAGTGCTAGTGCAATACCCTATGACTTATATAAAGAAATTATGCATGATATTGCACCCGCTGAATTGGAAGGTATTGATGTTACTATCAAGCTTGCCAATAGAGATACTATTTCAACAGCTGGGATTGTTAGAGATGTTGAAGTCTTGTGTGGGAAGGTTAAATATCTGGCTGATTTTCTTGTTCTTAGTTCCCCACAAGATGACTTTTGTCCTATTATTTTCGGTAGACCCTTCTTGAATACTATTAATGCTAGTATTGATTGTGAAAAGGATACTGTTACAATTCGCTTAGTGGATGTGTCTCATGAGTTTAATTTTGCTAAGTTTTGTAGACAACCTCGTGATAAAGAATCACCTAGTAAGGATGAGATTATTGGTCTTGCTTCTATTGCCGTGCCTCCTACTGATCCCTTAGAACAATATTTGCTAGACCATGAAAATGATATGTTTATGAATGAAAGAAGGGAAATAGATAAAATGTTCCTTCAACATGAACCTATTCTGAAACACAACCTACCCGTTGAAATTCGAGGGGATCCCCCTCCACCCAAGGGTGATCCCGTGTTTGAACTCAAACCATTACCTGCTAATCTTAAGTATACTTATCTTGATTAAAAGAAAATATATCCTGTTATTATTAGTGCTAACTGATCACCCACAAGTGTAGGGGATCTATCGTAGTCCTTTCGATAAGTAAGAGTGTCGAACCCAACGAGGAGCAGCAGGAAATGATAAGCGGTTTTCAGTAAGGTTTTCTCTGCAAGCACTGAAATTGTAGGTAATAGATAGTTTTGTGATAAGATAAATAGTAATGAGTAACAAGTAAGTAAAGTAAATAAAGTGCAGCAAGGTGTCCCAATCCTTTATGTAGCAAAGGATAAGCCTGGACAATTTCTAATAATGAGAAAGGAGCTCCCCAAGAAACATGGGAATTATCGTCAAGCTAGTTTTCATCACGTTCATATGATTCACATTTGGTACTTTGATAATTTGATATGTGGGTGGACCGGTGCTTGAGTACTGCCCTTACTTGGACAAGCATCCCACTTATGATTAACCCCTATTGCAAGCGTCCGCAACTACAAATGAAGTATTAAGGTAAACCTAACCACATCATTAAACATATGGATCCATATCAGCCCCTAAGAAACCAACGCATAAACTAGGGTTTAAGCTTCTGTCACTCTAGCAACCCATCATCTACTTATTACTTCCCCATGCCTTCCTCTAGGCCCAAATAATGGTGTAGTGTCATGTAGTCGACATTCACATAACACCACTAGAGGAAAGGACAACATACATCTCATCAAAATATCGAATTAATACCAAATTCATATCACTACTAATAGCAAGACTTCACCCATGTCCTACGGAACAAATGTAACTACTCACAAAACATATTCATGTTCATAATCAGAGGGGTAATAATATGCATTAAGGATCTGAACTTATGATCTTCCACCAAGTAAACCAATTAGCATCAACTACAAGGAGTAATCAACACTACTAGCAACACATAGGTACCAATTTGTGGTTTTGATACAAGACTGGATACAAGAGATGTACTAGGGTTTTGAGAGGAGATGGTGCTGGTGAAGATGTTGATGGAGATTGACTCCCTCCCGATGAGAAGATCGTTGGTGATGACGTTGGTGATGATTTCCCCCTCTCGTAGGGAAGTGTCCCCAGCAGAATAGCTCCGCCGGAGCCCTAGATTGATTCCATCAAGGTTCCTCCTCGTGGCGTCAGAGTTTCGTCCCATAAGCTTGCTAACAAATTTTCCAGGGTAAAAGCTCTGATATAGCAGAAGATGGACACCAGAGGCCCGACAGGGGGCCCAGTAGATAGGGGCGTGCCAAGTAGGGGGGACGCCCTCCACTCTCCTGGACAGGGTGTGGATCCCCTGGTGTATTTCTTTCGCTCAATAATTCTTATAAATTCCAAAACATGTTTCGTGGAGTTTCAGGATTTTTGGAGCAGTGCAGAATAGGTTTCCAATGTTTGCTCCTTTTCCAGCCAGAATTCCAGCTGCCGGTATTCCCCCTCTTCATGATAAACCATGTAAAATAAGAGAAAACAACCATAAGTATTGAGATATAATGTGTAATAACATCCCATAATGCAATAAATAATGATATAAAAGCATGATGCAAAATGGACGTATCAAGCATGATGCAAAATGGACGTATCAATAATGTGTAATAACAGCCCAAGCTTAGACCTCGCTTGTCCTCAAGCAAAAGCCGAAATCGAAAAATATGTCCACATGTTTAGAGATAGAGGTGTCGATAAAAATAAAATACGGACATGAGGGCATCATGATCATTCTTATAACAGCAACATATATAGATTTTATCATATGATTTCTTATGCTCAAGTAACAATCGATTCACAATGTCAAGTATGGTTCAAAAACTTCATTGGGAACTAATAAACTATAATCTCAGTCATTGAAGCAATTGCAATTTATCATAACATCAGAAAGAGTCAACAATAGAGCATTTCAGCAAGTTCACATACTCAACTATCATGTAGTCTTCTATAATTGCTAACACTCACGCAATACTTGTGGTTATGGAGTTTCAGCCGGACACTGAGAAAGATAGGGGCATATTGTGTTGCCTCCTAACGTATTCACCTTTAGGTGATGTCAACAATAATAGCCCATGCTAACTTACATCCAATTGGATATATATATATCATGATCTTTAAAACACGAGGAGCTTGCCAAAGGATAAAATGAAAAAGGGAAACGTGAGAATCACCTTTACTCAAGCATAAAGTAAAAACATAAAGTAAAAGATAGGCCCTTCACAGAGGGAAGAAGAGGTTGTTATGTGCGTTTAGGGTTGATGCACAAAATCTTAATGCAAAAGAACGTCACTTTATATTGCCCCTTGTATGTGGACCTTTATTATGCAGTCCGTCGCTTTTATTACTTCCACAACAAGATCGTACAGAGCTTGTTTTCTCTGCACTAATAAGTCATACTTATTTGGAGAGCAATTTTTATTGCTTGCAACATGACAACTTACTTGAAGAATCTTACTCAATCCATAAGTAGATATGGTGGACTCTCATGGCAAAACTGGGTTTAAGGATATTTGGAAGCACAAGTAGTATCTCTACTTGGTGCAAGGAATTTGGCTAGCATGAGGGGGAAAGGCAAGCTCAACAAGTTTGGACGGTCAGTGACAATATACTTTAACTGAGATGTCGGAAAACATAAACCATTACATTGTCTTCCTTGTCCAACGTCGACTCTTTTAGCATGTCATACTTAATGAGTGCTCCCAATTATAAAAGGTGTCCCAGATAATATATTTTATATGTGAACCTCTCTTTCCTTATCACTTCCTATTAATTGCAACAATGACCAAGTCTACGTTTATGAACTCTCAACAACTTTTATGCCTCATACTTTTTATGTGTGAAGTTATCACTATCCATAAGATCAATATGAACCCTTTTATTCTTTCTACTTTCTCATGATCATAGAAACATAGCCAAGCCCTTGACTCAACACTAATCTTTATTATAGATAACTCACGGACTCGATTACAAAAAGAGATCACAATGCAAAACTCAAAACTACTTGATATCAAAACTTCAATCTACTAGATCAAGATACTACCAGAAGGAACAAACTAAATAAAACGGTAAAGATAGGAGTGTGATGGTGATACGATACCGGGGCACCTCCCCCAAGCTTGGTAGTTGCCAAGGGGAGTGCCCATACCCATGTGATTTTGTCCTCGGAGGTGGTGAAGTAGGAGTTGTTGATGACGTAGGCTTGTCATCGGTCTTCCAAGGCATAGGCTCTCCATCATAGAAGGATGATCAAGTCGCCGGGATCCTTAAATCTGCAGCCAAACTCATCCTCTTGAATCTATATTCATACTCACAGTTCTGGTTTTGCAGGTCATAGATCTGGGCTTGGAGGTGCTCGGTTTTCTCTTGAAGGATGAAGATGGTCTCCCCAATGACTTTGTCTTCCATCTTGTGGTTGTTGGTGAACTGTGTGATCATCATCTAGTTGGCATTGAGTTGACGCTCCACCATCCCTTGGCACTTAAAAACTTGCTGCTCCACAGCTTCGAGCTTTGTCTCCATGCTTCCGGTACCCCTTGGTCCCTGCACATCGCAGATGTGCAGCACCCGCTCACGCATCTCAATGGTTTGAGGGTGTTGCAGCACCTCCGCAAGATAGGGGTTGATGACCCTCTCGAAAAACTTGTCCTTGGGAGCGCTTGGAGACGACATGATGCTCTAGATCTGAAACAGAAACATCTCGAAACGAAAACAGAGGATATTTGCGTGATACGGTGGTCAAAACCTTCGGGAGTATATATAATGAAATTTTACCAACCAAAATACGTAATGTGCAAGAAAACGGAGTCCGGGAGGCACACGAGGTGCCCACGAGATAGGGGGGCACGCCCAGTAGGCGGGGGGAGGGGGGCGCCCTCCACTCTCGTGGGGGCCTCGTGTCCCTTTCGGACTACTTCTTTCTTCCGATAATTCTTAAATATTTCAAAACTAATAAAAATTGCCATTGGAGTTGTTTTGGAGTCGGTTTACTTATGGTACCACATACCTATTCCTTTTCGGAGTATGGAACATTCTGGAAAGTGTCCCTGATGTATTCCTCCGGGGTTACAGTTTCAATATTATTAGTTTCAACATTGATAGGATTACCTAAAATATAATGTTTAATTTTTGACCGTTTACCACCCTCGGACTTGTGCCTTCGAAGTTGTTGATTTTTATGGCACCAGAACGATAGACCTCCTCGATAAGGTAAGGACCTTCCCATTTTGAGAGAAGTTTTCCTGCAAAAAATCTTAAATGAGAGTTGAATAATAACACATAATCTCCTACGTTGAACTCACGCTTTTGTATCCTTTTGTCATGCCAGCGTTTGACTTTTTCTTTGAATAGCTTGGCATTCTCATAGGCTTGCATTCTCCATTCATCAAGTGAGCTAATATCAAATAACCTCTTCTCACCGGCAAGTTTGAAGTCATAGTTGAGCTCTTTAATAGCCCAATATGCTCTATGTTCATGTTCAAGAGGTAAATGACACGCTTTTCCATAAATCATCTTATATGGAGACATATCCATAGGAATTTTGTATGCAGTTATATAGGCCCATAATGCATCATCAAGTTTTTTGGACCAATTCTTTCTAGATCTATTCATAGTCTTATGCAAAATTAATTTAAGCTCTCTATTGCTCAACTCTACTTGACCACTAGACTGTGGATGATAAGGTGATGTGATTCTATGATTGACATCATACTTAGCAAGCATCTTACGGAAAGCACCATCAATAAAATGTGAACCACCATCAGTCATAAGATATCTAGGGACTCCAAACCTCGGAAAAATAACTTCTTTAAGCATTTTAATAGAAGTGTTATGATCAGCACTACGAGTTGGAATAGCTTCTACCCACTTATTAACGTAATCAACAGCAACTAAAATATGTGTATAACCATTAGAGGCAGGAAAAGGTCCCATATAATCAAAGCCCCAAACATCAAACGGTTCAATAAGAAGAGAGTAATTCATAGGCATTTCTTGACGTCTACTAATGTTACCTATTCTTTGACATTCATCACAAGATAAAACAAACTTACGAGCATCTTTGAAGAGAGTAGGCCAATAAAAAACAGATTGTAGTACCTTGTGTGTAGTTCTATCTCCAGCGCGGTGTCCTCCATATGATTCAGAGTGACACTTGCGTAGGATCTGTTCCTGTTCATGCTCAGTGTGAATAGTAACTTTGGAATAAACAATATAAGGTCTAAACTTATCACATGCAAACATAACTACTAAGAAATCTTTTTCAGTAGTAGAATAATTTCTCTGGGCAGTATCAAGAGTCTTACTAGTGTACTGGATAACATTCAAGTTCTTATCGACTCTTTGCCCTAGAGCAACACCTACAGCTTAATCACTAGCATCGCACATAATTTCAAAAGGTAAATTCCAATCAGGTGGCTGAATAATAGGTGCAGTGATCAAAGCTTTCTTAAGTATTTCAAATGCTTCTACACAATCATCATCAAAGACAAAAGGAATATCTTTTTGCAATAAATTTGTCAGAGGCCTAGAGATTTTAGAAAAGTCCTTAATGAACCTCCTATAAAAACTGGCATGACCAAGGAAACTTCTCATACCTTTTATATCCTTGGGACACGGCATCTTTTCAATAGCATCAACTTTGGCTTTGTCAACTTCAATACCTCTATCGGAAATCTTATGCCCCAAGAAAATGCCTTCATTAACCATAAAGTAACATTTTTCCCAATTCAGGACTAGACTAGTGTCTTTGCATCTCTGCAAAACTCGATCAAGGTTGCTCAAACAATCATCAAAAGAGGATCCATAAACAGAAAAGTCATCCATGAATACCTCACAAATATTTTCACAAAAATCAGAGAATATAGCCATCATGCATCTTTGAAAGGTAGCAGGTGCATTACATAAACCAAAAGGCATACGTCTATAAGAAAAAGTACCAAAAGGGCAGGTAAAAGTAGTTTTAGATTGATCCTTCGCTGACACAGGTATCTGAGAGAAACCAGGATAACCATCTAGAATGCAGAAATGTGTGTCTTTGGATAGTCTTTCTAGCATTTGATCAATAAAAGGTAAAGGGTAATGATCTTTCTTAGTAGCTTTATTTAACTTACGGAAATCAATTACCATCCTATAACTTGTAATAATTCTTTGCGGGATCAATTCATCTTTATCATTAGGAACAACGGTAATACCTCCCTTTTTAGGAACCCAATGGACAGGACTTACCCATTCACTATCAGCAACAGGATAAATAATACCTGCCTCAAGGAGCTTTAGTATCTCCTTTCTTACCACTTCTTTCATCTTGGGATTTAGTCGTCTTTGAGGATCTCTAACTGGTTTGGCATCTTTTTCCACTGTAATTTTGTGTTGGCAAATGTGGGACTAATGCTCGTAAGATCATCCAGAGTATATCCAATAGCTTCTCGGTGCTTATTCATAGTTTTCAATAATCTTTCTTCTTCTTGCTCTGAAAGGTTAGCACTAATAATAACAAGATATATTTCCTTTTCATCAAGATAAGCATACTTAAGATTATCAGGTAATGGTTTGAGTTCAAACACGGGATCACCCTTGGGTGGAGGAGGATGCCCAAGAATTTCAACGGGAAGGTTATGTTTCAACATAGGTTGTTAAGTAACACTTCATCTATCTCCCTTCTTTCCTTCATAAACATATCGTTTTCATGGTCTAGCAAATATTGTTCTAACGGATCAGTAGGAGGAACAGCAATGGAAGCAAGACCAATAATCTCATCCTTACTAGGTGGTTCCCTATCATGAGGTTGTCTACGAAACTTAGCAAAATTGAACTCATGAGACATAACATCTATGCCAACTGTGACAATATATTTTTCACAATCAATCTTAGCACTAGCTGTATTCAAGAAGGGTCTACCAAAAATAATAGGACAAAAATCATCTTGTGGGGAACCAAGAACAAGAAAATCAACAGGGTATTTAACCTTCCCACACAAAACTTCAACATCTCTAACAATCCCAACTGGTTTAATGGTATCCCTATTAGCAAGCGTAACATCAATGTCTTCTAATTCAATGGGTGCAATGTCATGCATAATTTCTTGATATAAGGTACAAGGTATTGCACTAGCACTAGCACCCATATCACGTAGGCCATGATAACAATGATCTCCTATTTTAACCGAAATAACAGGCATGCCTATGACAGGTCTATGTATCTTCGTATCTGGTCTAGCAATATTAGCAGTCTCACCACAGAAATTAATAACATGCCCATCTAAATCATCATCCAAGAGATCTTTAACCATAGCAACACTAGGTTCAACATTGATTTGCTCAGGATGTGTATAAGTCCTAGTATTACTCTTACGAACAACAGTCGAAGCTTTAGCATGATTATTTAAGTAGTAGGAACAATAGGATCACTATAGGTGATAGTCTTTTCTTCAACTGTAATAGGTGCAACTACTTTCACTTCAACAGGAGGATTATATTTAAACCACTTCTCTTTAGGGAGATCAACGTGAGTAGCAAAAGATTCACAGAAAGAAGCTACTATCTCAGAGTCAAGTCCATACTTAGCGCTAAATCCACGAAAAGCATCGGTATCCATAAAAGATTTAACACAATCGAACTTAGGTGTCATACATGATTCCTTACCATCGTCGGAACCCCATTCTTCAGAGTTGCATTTAATTCTTTCCAATAAGTCCCATTTGAAATCAATAGTCTTCAGCATATAAGAACCAGCAAAGGAAGTATCGAGCAGGTTGCGATTATCAAGAGAAAGCCGAGCATAAAAGTTCTGAATAATCATTTCCTGAGAGAGCTCATGATTCTGGCATGAATGTAACATTGACTTAATCCCCCCAAGCTTGAGAGGTGCTTTCTCCTTCGCGAGGCCAGAAATTATATATGTAATTACGATCACGATGAACAAGATGCATAGGATAGAACTTCTGGTGAAATTCCAACTTCAATCGCTTATAATTCCAAGATCTCATATTATCACATAGCCTATACCATGTCAATGCATCTCCCTTCAAAGATAAATGGAAGATCTTCCTTTTGAAAACATCACCAGGAATACCTGCAAGCTTAAATAATCCACAAACTTCAACCACAAAGATAAGGTGTAAATCGGGATGCAATGTTCCATCTCCTACAAATGGATTAGCTAGTAGTTTCTCTATCATACCTGAAGGAATCTAAAAGTAAATATTTTCATAAAGTTTAGTAGGTTGAGGAGCAACTCTTTGCTCTTCTGGTCGGGGTGAAGATACCCCGAACAAGCCCCTCAAAGGATTAGTTTCCATAGTGACAAGTAACAGAAAATTTCAGCACACTATATAAATGTTTCCTTACCAAGTTCCACTCACCAAAAGCGCTACACTCCCCGGCAACGGCGCCAGGAAAGAGTCTTGATGACCCACAAGTGTAGGGGATCTATCGTAGTCCTTTCGCTAAGTACGAGTGTCGCACCCAATGAGGAGGAGAGGGAAATCAAAAGCGGTTTTCAGTAAGGTTTTCTCTACAAGCACTGAAATTGTAGGTAATAGATAGTTTTGTGATAAGATAAATAGTAATGAGTAACAAGTAAATAAAGTAAATAAAGTGCAGCAAGGTGGCCCAATCCTTTATGTAGCAAAGGATAAGCCTGGACAATTTCTAATAATGAGAAAGGAGCTCCCAAGGACACATGGGAATTATCGTCAAGCTAGTTTTCATCACGTTCATATGATTCGCATTCGGTACTTTGATAATTTGATATGTAGGTGGACCGGTGCTTGGGTACTGCCCTTACTTGGACAACCATCTCACTCATGATTAACCCCTATTGCAAGCGTCCGCAACTACAAAAGAAGTATTGAGGTAAACCTAACCACATCATTAAACATATGGATCCATATCAGCCCCTAACGAAGCAATGCATAAACTAGGGTTTAAGCTTCTGTCACTCTAGCAACCCTTCATATACTTATTACTTCCCCATGCCTTCCTCTAGGCCCAAATAATGGTGAAGTGTCATGTAGTCGACGTTCACATAACACCACTAGAGGAAAAGACAACATACATCAAAATATCAAACGAATACCGAAGTCACATGACTACTAATAGCAAGACTTCACCCATGTCCTCAGGAACTAATGTAACTACTCACAAAACATAGTCATGTTCATAATCAGAGGGGTAATAATATGCATTAAGGATCTGAACTTATGATCTTCCACCAAGTAAACCAATTAGCATCAACTACAAGGAGTAATCAGCACTACTAGCAACCCACACATACCAATTTGTGGTTTTGATACAAGTTTGGATACAAGAGATGAAGTAGGGTTTTGAGAGGAGATGGTGCTAGTGAAGATGTTTATGGAGATTGACCCCCTCCCGGTGAGAGGATCGTTGGTGATGACGTTGGTGATGATTTCCCCCTCCCGGAGGGAAGTGTCCCCGGCAGAGCAGCTCCGCCGGGGCCCTAGATTGATTCCGCCTCGTGGCGGCGGAGTTTCGTCCCGTAAGCTTGCCCACAATTTTTTCCATGGTAAAAGCTCTGATATAGCAGAAGATGGACACCGGAGGCCCAACAGGGGGCCCAGGAGATAGGGGGCGCGTCCAGTAGGGGGGGCGCACCCTCCACTCTCCTGGACAGGGTGTGGGCCCTCTGGTGTATTTCTTTCGCTCAATAATTCTGATAAATTCCAAAAACATCTTTCGTGGAGTTTCAGGATTTTTGGAGCAGTGCAGAATAGGTTTCCAATGTTTGCTCCTTTTCCAGCCAGAATTCCAGCTGCCTGTATTCCCCCTCTTCATGATAAACCTTATAAAATAAGAGAGAATAGCCATAAGTATTGAGATATAATGTGTAATAACAACACATAATGGAATAAATAATGATATGAAAGCATGATGCAAAATGGACGTATCACTAACCTTTCAGAGCAAGAAGAAGAAAGATTATGGAGAACTCTGAAGAAACACCATGCTGCTATCGGATACACTCTGGATGATCTCAAGGGCATTAGTCCCACGCTATGCCAACACTAAATTAAATTGGAGGAAGGTGCCAAACCAGTTAGAGATGCTCAACGACGATTGTATCCTAAGATGAAAGAACTGGTAAGAAAGGAGATACTAAAGCTCCTTGAGGCAGGTATAATTTATCCCGTTGCTGATAGTGATTGGGTAAGCCCTGTCCATTGTGTTCCTAAAAAGGGAGGTATTACTGCCAATCCTAATGATAAAGATGAATTGATCCCGCAAAGAATTATTGCAGGTTATAGGATGGTAATTGATTTTCGTAAATTAAATAAAGCTACTAAGAAAGATCATTACCCTTTACCTTTTATTCATCAAATGCTAGAAAGAGTATCCAAACACACACATTTCTGCTTTCTAGATGGTTATTCTGGTTTCTGTCAAATACCTGTGTCAGCGAGGGATCAATCAAAAACTAGTTTTACTTGCCCTTTCGGTACTTTTGCTTATAGACGTATGCCTTTTGGTTTATGTAATGCACCTGCTACCTTTCAAAGATGTATGATGGCTATATTCTCTGACTTTTGTGAAAAGATTTGTGAGGTATTCATGGATGATTTCTCCGTTTGTGGATCCTCTTTTGATGATTGCTTGAGCAATCTTGATCGAGTTTTGGAGAGATGCGAAGAAACTAGTCTCATCTTCAATTTGGAAAAGTGCCACTTTATGGTTAATGAAGGCATTGTCTTGGGGCATATGATTTCCGAGAGAGGTATTGAAGTTGATAAAGCTAAAGTTGATGCTATTGAAAAGATGCCATGTCCCAAGGACATAAAAGGTATAAGAAGTTTCCTTGGTCATGCCGATTTTTATAGGAGGTTCATTAAGGACTTTTCTAAAATCTCTAGGCCTCGGACTAATTTATTGCAAAAAGATATTCCTTTTGTCTTTAATGATGATTGTGTAGAAGCTTTTGAAATACTTTAGAAAGCTTTGATCACTGCACCTATTGTTCAGCCACATGATTGGAATTTATCTTTTGAAATTATGTGTGATGCTACTGATTATGCTGTAGGTGCTGTTCTAGGGCAAAGAGTTGATAAGAAATTGAATGTTATCCAGTATGCTAGTAAGACTCTTGATACCGCCCAGAGAAATTATGCTACACTGAAAAAGAGTTCTTAGCAGTTGTGTTTCCTTGTGTTTCATATTGTTGATTCCAAAGTTATTATTCTCTCTAATCATCACTACAAGAAACCTATTAATCCGTGACGAATTTCCGCTGACAATATCGAAAACTGTCATGGACGGCCTGGTACAGCCCCGCAAGCCCACTAAAAGCCCGCTAAAGCCCGCCTAACCGTTCCTGTATAAAATGAGAACCCTAAATGCTCCTCCTAGGCCCCTCCTCTCTTCCTCCGCAGCCCCCTCCCTCGTCTTCCACAGCATGCCGCTACCTACCACCTCTTCGCGTCCCTCCACCTAGCTCGCCGCTGGCTCTTGCCGCCCTCCCCCTCACCTTGCAGCTCCGGCAACTACCAGATCCGCCACATCCCCCACCCATCCATCCCTCTCGCAACACATCTCTCCCTCCCCCTGGTGCAACCAGTCACGACGAGACCAACGCCCGACGATTTCGACGATGTCCGCCACCACGAGTTGTTCTCCGACCCCTTCGTCCTCAAGTCCGGCTGGATCTGTCGCTCCCTGTCTCCGGCGCTCGCCCGCAACCCCTAGCCATGGATAGGGTTTTGGCTGCGGCATTATATCCAACGTTGCACATCTTCGGCGGCTCCTCTCCGTCCACACAACGCCTCTCCAGTAGCTCCTCTCTGTCCATGGCGCCCCCTTGGAAATCATCTTGCGGGCAGCGCGATGCTGTCGCTATCCAACATCCAGCGGCAGGCAACCAACCCCTGGGCCACCGTCGGCAACGCCTTCTTCTCTATCAAGGTTAGCTCCCCGTCTGACCCAGATCACACTAACCCGTCCCTGATGCCCGCAACCCACCTCTCTTGATTTTGTCTGATCCCCCTGTGCATGCGTGCAGGAAGTATTTGAGAGCCCTGTTGTTTGTGATATGTTTATGAGTACTTGGCATTCAAGGAGCAGCCTGTCGATGAGCAGTAAGTTTCAGCATGAAATCGTAGCAGTTGTAGGTAAATTGTTCATTCTACTTGTAGTGAATAACCTTATGAATTCATTCTCTCTGTCTTGACAAAAGTTCCAGCAGGAAATTAATGCTTGAGCTTCATTGACCCACTACTCCGCATTTTGTCTTTGGGTTCAGAGTGTGTTGCTGACTCGCCCGATTGATCACATTTTTTTAATGGCGGATGTATTTGAGGGAGGCAGTGAGTAATATACAAAGTTACAATCATATTGATGAGTTTTTTCCCAATCGCTATATACCAAGTTACAATCTTATTGATCCATCAATCCCCTTTGTTCCTCCATAGATAGTACTTCATGATGCACGTCTATTTCGACAGTCGCTTCACCTCTGTTCCTAGTCCAAACTGTTAGTGTCGATTGCCTAGTGTGTTTACTGCCCTCTCTAAGTATACGGGTGTGTTGAGTGTGCATGCTGACAAGGTGGCGCCAGCTGCTATCGGTGCAGCAGCTGGTGTGTTGTGTGTGCGTGCTTCCTCTCTGAATCTTTAACATTAAATTTTCTCTGAATTTCTTCTATATCTTGTACACTATAAGGTACCAAGTAGAGATAAAACTGCAGGGTACCAAGTAGGGAGAAAACTGCAGGGTACCAAGTAGAGACAAACTATTGCACTGTGGTATGTGGCCTTCTATCAAGATCTAATTCAATTTAGATTTTCCCCCTAGGTCTCGGTGACATGATTTCTGCTACTATATTAATATGTCAACATGTTCTACTTAGAGTTTTCGCTAGGCATTTCTTTCTCTATCCTTGTTGTCTCCTACAGCCCAGTGAATATGTATTCCAGAAATTTGTTTAATCCGAATCTTAAAAGAAAAATTACATTGTTACATTGTATCAGTCCTATAGTAAGAATAGAGGTTTAAACTTGTTTATTTGTGTATTACGCACATGTATTAGTGAGTCAATTTAGAGTAGTAGTACTACCATTGGTCGTCCACATACTAGTACTAGTACCAAGGCCACGTGTTCGCTCACTCTATATCAACCTGGAGGCACAAAACGAGCTAGCACTTGCCAACACAGTGCCACAATGCATTTTTTCTTCAAGTCCTTTGCTATATCACTAGGTCGCCCTCCTCAATAGTGCTCTTGACAAGTGATCCTAAATCTTCTTTCTTGGTTTTATTCCTCTCTTTTTTATGATAACTTAACACTCTAATTTTCTGACTATGATCTCTTGCTTCCGGTATGCAGGTCTAGGTAGCTTCATAACAGCCATGACGCACAATAGAGCTTCAGAGGGCGATCACGATGGACGTTGTGTAATTGAACCGCGATCAACCAAGGGTTAGTTCTCTACTGAGCGATTCGGCATATTTTGATTCCACTACTATGACTTCTCCGTTATTTCCATTCGCCGACTCAATTGCTACTGAACATCACCTATTTAGTTGAGAAAATTCCTTATTTGACACTGTCTTAAAATCTGGTTCCTTATTTGACACTAGAAAGGTTTTTCTTCCCTATTTGACACCAGTCCTAAATTTTATTCCCTATATGACACTTCCGTCCATTTTGAACCTAAATGACACCTGAAAAGACCATTTTGCCCCTCATGTGGTATGCG
Organism: Triticum aestivum; assembly: GCF_018294505.1. Taxonomy (NCBI): domain Eukaryota; kingdom Viridiplantae; phylum Streptophyta; class Magnoliopsida; order Poales; family Poaceae; genus Triticum; species Triticum aestivum. The sequence goes on along the minus strand of NC_057795.1, from coordinate 132,715,601 downwards.
TGTGTGCGTGCGCGTGTGCTATTGCGTGCGTGGGTGCCCGGCTACCCGCACAGATGTGTGCTGCTGCTGCTGCTCTGTGTGTGTGTGCGTGTGTGCGTGTGTGCTTGCTACTGCATGTGTACGTGCGTGTGTGCTGTTGCGTGCCTATGTGCTACATGTGTGCGTGTGTGTGCTGCATGAGTGTGTGTTGATGCACGTGTGTGTGTGTGTGCGCGCGCATGTGTTGCTGCGTGTGTGTGCGTGTGTATGTTGTTGTATGTGTATGTGCTGCTGCATGTGTGCTCCTTCCCTCGCACTGATGATGCGTGTGTGTGCTACTGCCCCCCACACACACATACCAATTTAGGGGCAAAAGAGTCTTTTCAGGTTTCATTTAGGCTCAAAATGGACAAAAATGTCATATAGGGAATAAAATTTAGAACTTGTGTCAAATAGGGAAGAAAAACTTTTCTAGTGTCAAATAAGGAAGCAGATTTTAAGATAGTGTCAAATAAGGAATTTTCTCTATTTAGTTGATCTAGTTCAGATTTACGCATTTTTACGAGGGTGTGATTCTGAACTAATTTGTTTGTGCCCCATCGATCTTGGTGGTTAATTTTATCATCTCACGCACTCGAATCAAAGTAAACCTATACATTCTAACCACCATCTCAGTACCTCTTAACAGAACCATTTGCCGCTTATTTCTATAGATCTATTAGTGGCCATGGCTCTTAGTTATTTTGCATGCCATTTGGGGTTAACTTGGCATGTAAGTGTTGTTCACTATTGTCAGTGCCTTGATAAATATTTAGTTTCATGTGTAAACTTGTTGAGGTATTAACATTAGAATCTTACACCAGCTAGGTGGAGGAGCGGTGGCTCCGCGCCATGGATATAGTTTGTTGTTGATGCTATTTTTTGTTGGATTTATATGGCCCCAAATGTTGCTGCTATAATACTTGAGTTCTAGAGTTTATGTTCTATTATGTTGTCACTTATAGGTCAACTTGATTAGACTTTCATTTGACACATTTCTATTTGGATTAATTTGTAGCAACCTCATGTTTATTGTTTTTTTATACTAGATACTTTGTTATTCTCATTTGTAAGCACAATATATTAAAGGATTTTGGAAAGCATGTAATTTGTTTTTTAAGTTTCTTCTACTATCTATTCATATCTACAAATGTCTAATGTTGTTGTGAATATGGTAGGTATGTTTGGGTAGCAGGCTACTTGGTGATGTCCATCAGAATCCGCCATGACATCAGGAGTCAATATATGTAGTTGCCATCAGGAGTCGACGACAAGAACACGAGCGACAACCTTAGTAGTTTACATGTTTTGTTGATGTAAATTGGATTGAACCAGTTCCTAATCCTTGCTGTGTGATATATTGTGTCAATATATGTTGTATATTATCATATGATAAATTGCTTTAGAAATATTGTACTTTGGAAATATTTGTGTAACATATGGTACTTTGGAAATATTGTTCTGGTCCAAAATTCGCTTTATGATTTACAAGAAAAATTATGCTGAAGGTGTATTTGATCAAAACTGGGCTGAAAGAAATGGATGGGACCAAATTTAAATTTATCCTAAATCCATGACGGTTACTGTGACGAAAAATAGTGTCCATGTAGATAGCCACGTCATTCCACGTGGCATTGGTCCATGACGGTCTGTTCCGTCACAGCCTAGTTTGGGCTTGGGCGGGCCTGAGGCAGTTCCGTGACGGCCAAGAACCGTCATGGAAGCAATGATGTCAAATTATGACGCGATATACATGACGGCTTTCAAGTCCGTTATGGATGGGCACGCATGACAGATTTCGGCTGATCTGTGACAGTTAAGGGCCGTCACGTATTAACAGATTTCTTGTAATGCATGCTGGTATTAAATATCTTATGGAAAAGAAAGATGCTAAGCCTAGAGTTATTAGATGGGTTCTCTTGCTCCAAGAATTTGATTTGCATATTTTTGATAGAAAGGGAGCCGAGAACCCCATTGCAGACAACTTGTCTAGGTTAGACAATGTTCTTGATGAGCCACTGCCTATTGATGATAGCTTTCCTGACGAACAATTAGCGGTCATTAATGCTTATCGTACTGTTACGTGGTATGCTGATTATGCTAATTACATTGTTGCCAAATTTATACCACCTAGTTTCACATACCTGCAAAATAAAAAGTTTTTTTTATGATTTAAGACATTACTTCTGGGATGACCCACACCTTTATAAAGAAGGAGTAGATGGTGTTATTAGACATTGTGTACCTGAGCATGAACAGGAACAGATCCTACACAAGTGTCACTCTGAATCATATGGAGGACACCACGCTGGAGATAGAACTGCACATAAGGTATTGCAATCCGGTTTTTATTGGCCTACTCTCTTCAAGGATGCTCGTAAGTTTGTCTTATCTTGTGATGAATGTCAATGAATTGGTAATATTAGTAGACGTCAAGAAATGCCTATGAATTATTCTCTTGTTATTGAACTGTTTGATGTTTGGGGCTTTGATTATATGGGACCTTTTCCTGCTTCTAATGGTTATACACATATTTTAGTTGTTGTCGATTATGTTACTAAATGGGTAGAAGCTATCCCAACTAGTAGTGCTAATCATAACACTTCTATTAAAATGCTTAAAGAAGTTATTTTTCCGAGGATTGGAGTCCCTAGATATCTTATGACTGATGGTGGTTCACATTTTATTCATGGTGCTTTCCGTAAGATGCTTGCTAAGTATGATGTTAATCATAGAATCGCATCTCCTTATCACCCGCGGTCTAGTGGTCAAGGAGAGTTGAGCAACAGAGAGATCAAATTAATTTTGCAAAATACTACGAATAGATCTAGAAAGAATTTTGCAAAACCTTGATGATGCATTATGGGCCTATAGAACTGCATACAAAAATCCTATGGGTATTTCCCCGTATAAGATGGTTTATGGAAAATCATGTCACTTACCTCTAGAACTTGAACATAAAGCATATTGGGCTATTAAAGAGCTCAACTATGACTTCAAACCTGCCGGCGAGAAGAGGTTATTTGATATTAGCTCACCTGATGAATGGAGAACCCAAGCCTATGAGAATGCCAAGCAAAGAAAAAGTTAAACGCTGGCATGACAAAAGGATACAAAAGCGTGAGTTTAACGTAGGTGATTATGTGTTATTATTCAACTCTCGTTTAAGATTTTTTGCAGGAAAACTTCTCTCTAAATGGGAAGGTCCTTACGTTATCGAGGAGGTCTATCGTTCTGGTGCCATAAAAATCAATAACTTCGAAGGCACAAGTCCGAGGGTAGTGAATGGTCAAAGAATCAAACATTATATCTCAAGTAATCCTATCAATGTTGAAACTAATATTATTGAGACCGTAACCCTGGGGAAATACATAAGGGACACTTTCCAGAATGTTCCAGACTCCGAAAGAGAATAGGTATGTGGTACGTTAAGTAAACCGACTCCAAAAATTCTAATGGCAATTTTTATCCGTTTTGGAATATTTATGAATTTTGGAAAGAAAGAAGTAATCCGGGAAGGACATGAGGCCTCCATGAGGGTGGAGGGCGTGCCCAACCTTCCTGGGTGTGCCCCCTATCTCGTGGCCACCTCGTGTGCCTCTCAGACTCCGTTTTCTTGCACGTTATGTATTTTGGTCGGTAAAACATCATTATATAATCTCCCGAAGGCTTTGACCTCTGTATCACACAAATATTCTTTGTTTTCGTTTTGAGCTATTCCTGTTGCAGATTAAGAGCAAGATGTCTTCTCAAGAGTTAGAAGGGCAGATCCGGGTGTCTCACCCAACACTAGGTCCAGGAGAAAATAGCGATGCCTATCACTTTGGACCATCAATGGAGGATGAGATGGAGGCTGACTTGAAAAGGATAGATGCCATGGAGGAAGATCAAGAAGTTACCTCTCGCTTCCAAGCAGAATTCATGATGCGGGAACTACATAGCTCGGCTATTCCAAATTCGGTCATCCCTTCCAACGTTAAATTTCTTTCTTATGAAAATATGAAAAAGAGCTCCACTTGTTCTCGAGAAGCTATGCAACATCCTTGGGTGAAGGGAGCTTTAGCCGTTACGTGCAAGCTCCGCAAAGAAATTATGGACCTCAAACAACAAGTCTATAAGCTCGAGGAGGAGAATCGTATCCTGAGGGACATAATCGCCATGAAGATCACAACACCAACTATGAAGGAGACATAATTACATGGGTATGGGCACTCCCCTTGGCAACTGCCAAGCTTGGGGGAGGTGCCCCGGTATCTTATCACCATCACACTCCTATCTTTACCATTTTACTTAGTCCGATCCTTTTAGTAGTATTTTGATCTAGTAGATTGAAGTTTTAATATCAATTAGTTTTGAGTTTTGCTTTGCGATCTCTTTATGTAATCGAGTTCGTGAGCTATCTATAATAATGACTAGGGTTGAGTCAAGGGCTTTGCTATCTTGCCATGATCTTTAGAAAGTTGAAAGAATAAAAAGAATAAAAGAGTACATATTGATCTTATGTATAGTAATGACTTCACACATAGAAAGTATGAGGCATAAAAGTTGTTGAGAGTTGACAAACGTAGTTTTGGTCATCGTTGCAATTAATAGGAAGTTATAAGGAAAGAGAGGTTTTCACATACAAATATACTATCTTGGACATCTTTTATGATTGTGGGCACTCATTAAGTATGACATGCTAAAAGAGTTGACGTTGGACAAGGAAGACAATGTAATGGTTTATGATTTCTCACATCTCAGTTAAGGTATATTGTCATTGATCTTCCCAACATGTTGAGCTTGCCTTTTCCCCTCATGCTAGCCAAATTGCATGCACCAAGTAGAGATACTACTTATGCTTCCAAATATCCTTAAACCCAATTTTTGCCATGAGAGTCCACCATACCTACCTATGGATTGAGTAAGATTCTTCAAGTAAGTTGTCATGTTGCAAGCAATAAAAAATGCTCTCTAAATATGTATGACTTATTAGTGCAGAGAAAACAAGCTTTGTACGATCTTGTTGTGGAAGTAATAAAAGCGACGGACTGCATAATAAAGGTCCACATACAAGGGGCAATATAAAGTGACGTTCTTTTGCATTAAGATTTTGTGCATCCAACCCTAAACGCACATGACAACCTCTGCTTCCCTCTGCGAAGGACTATCTTTTACTTTATGGTTTTACTTTTTGCTTAAGTCAAGGTGATCTTCACCTTTCCCTTTTTCATTTTATCCTTTGGCAAGCTCCTCGAGGTTGAAAGATCTTGATATATATATCCAATTGGATGTAAGTTAGCATGAACTATTATTGCTGACATCACCTAAAGGTGAATATATTGAGAGGCAACACGATAAGCCCCTATCTTTCTCAGTGTCCAGTTGAAACTCCATAACCACAAGTATTGTTTGAGTGTTAGCAATTCTAGAAGATTACATGATAGTTGAGTATGTGGACTTGCTGAAAAGCTCTATTCTTGACTCTTTCTGATGTTATGATAAATTGCAATTGCTTCAATGACTGAGATTATAGTTTGTTAGCTCCCGATGAAGTTTCTGAACCATACTTGACATTGTGAATTGATTGTTACTTGAGCATAAGAGATCATATGATAAAATCTATTTATGTAACTGTTATAAGAATGATCATGATGCCCTCATGTCCGTATTTTATTTTTATCGACACCTCTATCTCTAAACATGTGGACATATTTTTCGATTTCGTCTTCCGCTTGAGGACAAGCGAGGTCTAAGCTTGGGGGAGTTGATACGTCCATTTTGCATCATGCTTTTATACCAATATTTATGGCATTATGGGTTGTTATTACAAATTATATTTCAATACTTATGGCTATTCTTTCTTATTTTACAAGGTTTACTATGAACACTAGTAGAAAAAGGGTCAAACGTGAAGCACATTAGTGCCAGTTTGATTTTGGCCCGGTACTAATGGTACCATTAGTGCCGGTTCGAACGGATTTGCATTAATGCCAGTTCGTGTTGAACCTTTAGTACCGGTTCGTGGCACGAACCGGTACTAAAGGGGTGGTGGCAGGCTGGCGTCAGGCCGGGGCCCCACGATCACCTTTAGTACCGGTTCGTGGCACGAACCAGTACTAAAGGTCTAACCTTTAGTACCGGTTCGTGCCATGAACTGGTACTAAAGGGGTC
>NC_057795.1:132709052-132709399 GCF_018294505.1 Triticum aestivum | reverse complement strand
TGGGCGCAATGTTCAAGCTTATGTGGATGATATTGTGGTGAAATCTAGGAAGGAGGAAACCTTGATAGATGACCTGAGGGAGACCTTTGGTAACCTCCGGGTCTATAAGATGATGCTTAATCCGGCTAAAGGGGTCTGACCTATAGTACCGGTTTGTGACATAAACCGGCACTATAGGGCAATTTTCAAACTCTACCCCCCCCCCCCCCCCCCGTGTGTCGCCATTTCAGTTCTGAAAAAATCAAAAGAAAATGATAAAAACTTCAAAAAATAAAATCCTTCGAGAGGTAGTTATATTACTACATTACTACATCTACCAGTTAGGAAAATTTGAAAACTTAAATTTG
>NC_057795.1:132676176-132708958 GCF_018294505.1 Triticum aestivum | reverse complement strand
AAATCCTTCGAGAGGTAGTTATATTACTACATCTACTAGTTAGGAAAATTTGAAAACTACAATTTGGACATGTTTTGCGAAAAGTGTAGGGAAAATGTAAAACGGCTATAACTTTTGCATACGATGTCGGAAAAAAAATATAATATATCAAAAAATTCAGCACGAAAATCCGCATCCGATGGAGACTGCCTACGGCCTGTTTGGAATTTTTTAGAATCCTCAAATACCAAAAGGAAAAAAAGATATGGTCAAATTTCAGTTTTAAAAAAAAATTGGTTAAATCTGGTCAAACTACTTATTCAAGAAGTATTAATGTTACTACATAATTATTCAAGAATATTAGTGTTACTAAATAATTATTTCAATTTTTTGAATTTTTGTCAAATCTGGTCAAACTATGGTCAAACTATGGTCAAACTATGGTCAAACTTATTCAAGAAATATTAGCGTTACTAAATAATTACGGTTTTTTAGAATAATAGTTTCAAACTCAAACGGTGAAATGTGTGACTTCATGCTCAAGCTAAACTCCTGAGGGTTAATAGGATTGACATCGTACTATTGTCAGGAAAACAACAAGTGCAGACTCGGAAACAAAGGAGAATAGAACCCAAAAGTTAAGCGTGCTCGGGCTAGAGTAGTGAGAGGGATGGGTGACCGGTCGGGAAGTTAGATGATTTGGAATGAGTGATCCACACATGAGCGGTTAAGAGAGGTGATTAGAGAATAAATCATCAAATAATTCAGCAAAATTAAAAATTAAAAAAAATTCCAAAATTCAAAAAAAAACATTTAGTACCGGTTGGTAACACCAACCGGTACTAAAGGTCCCCCATACCAGGGCGCGAGCTCACGCCACGTGGTGGCATTTTAGTGTCGGTTCGTGCCACACCGGTACTAAAGGGGGGGGGGGCTTTAGTGACCACACTTTAGTGCTGGTTATGGAACCGACACTAAAGGCCCTTACAAACCGGCGCTAAAGCTCCGTTTTCTACTAGTGGAAGAGGGGGAATGCCGACAGCTGAAATTCTGGCTCGAAAAGGAGCAAATATTGGAAACCTATTCTGCACAGCTCCAAAAATCCTGAAACTCCACGGAAGTCAGTTTTGGAATTAATAAGAATTATTGAGCGAAGAAAACACTAGAGGGGGCCCACACCCTGGCCAGGAGGGTGGGGGGCGCGCCCACCCCTACTGGGTGCGCCCCCTGTCTCCTGGGCCCCCTGGTGGCCCTCCGGTGCCCATCTTCTGCTATATGAAGGCTTTTACCCTGAGAAAAAGCAGAGGCAAACTTACGGGACGAAACTCCACCCCCACGAGGCGGAACCTTGGCGGAACCAATCTAGGGCTCTGGGAGGGAGAAATCATCACCATCGTCATCACCAATGATCCTCTCATCGGGAGGGGGTCAATCTCCATCAACATCTTCACCAGCACCATCTCCTCTCAAAACCCTAGTTCATCTCTTGTATCCAATCTTGTATCCAAACCACAAATGGGACATGTGGGTTGCTAGTAGTGTTGATTACTCCTTGTAGTTGATACTAATTGGTTTACTTGGTAGAAGATCATATGTTCAGATCCTTAATGCATATTATTACTCCTTTGATTATGAACATGAATATGCTTTGTGAGTAGTTACGTTTGTTCCTGAGGACATGGGTGATGTCTTGCTATTAGTAGTCATGTGAATTTGGTATTCGTTCGATATTTTGATGAGATGTATGTTGTCTTTACTCTAGTGGTGTTATGTGAACGTCGACTACATGACACTTCTCCATTATTTTGGCCTAGAGGAAGGCATTGGGTAGTAATAAGTAGATGATGGGTTGCTATAGTGACAGAAGCTTAAACCCTAGTTTATGCGTTGCTTCGTAAAGGGCTGATTTGGATCCATATGTCTAAAGTTGTGGTTAGGTTTACCTTAATAATTTTGTAGTTGCGGATGCTTGCAATAGGGGTTAATCATATGTGGGATTCTTGTCGAAGTACGGGCAGTACCCAAGCACTGGGCCACCCACATATCAAATTATCAAAGTAATGAATGCGAATCATATGAGCGTGATGAAAACTAGCTTGACGATAACTCCCATGTGTCCTCGGGAGCTCTTTTCTCATTATAAGAAATTGTCCAGGCTTGTCCTTTGCTACAAAAAGGATTGGGCCACCTTGCTGCACTTTATTTACTTCATTGCTTGTTACCCTTATGTTATCACAAAACTATCTGTTACCTACAATTTCAGTGCTTGCAGAGAAAACCTTACTGAAAACCGCTTGTCATTTCCTTCTACTCCTCGTTGGGTTCGACACTCTTACTTATCGAAAGGACTACGACAGATCCCCTATACTTGTGGGTCATCAGAGCCCCTGAATCCGACATTTTCCGCCATGTTGTGTGGGCTGTCTTTGTTGTTTCGACGTTTGTTTTTATTGTGTCGCGACATCCAATTGACGTCCCTGATTCGGATGTGCCTGGGTCGCTGGTGCCGCTACGGGGCAACCAGCTGTCCTCGCTCACGCAGAAGCTGGTCATAAGGCTTGTTAGGGCCGCCATTGTCCTCAGTTTTTCCTGGCCGACGTGTCTAGCGAGCCATTCGTCCCGGACACTATGCTTAAAAGCTGCTAAGGCTTCGGCATCCGGGCAGTCGACGATTTGATTCTTCTTGGTGAGAAATATGTTCCAAAGCTTACGGGCTGACTCTCCGGGTTGTTGGATTATGTGACTTAGATCGTCTACGTCCGGAGGTCGGACATAGGTCCCTTGAAAATTAGCCCTGAAAGCATCCTCAAGTTCCTCCCAACTTCTGATTGAATTTTCGGGGAGCCTTTTCAACCAGTGTCGAGCTGGTCCTTTCAACTTGAGGGGCAGGTATTTGATGGCGTGGAGATCATCTCCGCGAGAAATGTGGATGTGAAGGATAAAGTCCTGAATCCAGACCCCAGGGTCTGCCGTTCTGTTGTGTGCCTTTATGTTCACCGGTTTAAATCCCTCTGGGAATTCATGATCCAGCACCTCATCGGTGAAGCACACGGGGTGTGCGCCACACCTGTATTTGGATGTGTCATGGCCTGCTTTCGACGGTTGTAGTGTTCGGTTTTGATTCCGAGCTGTTATTCGATCAGTATAGTCGTTTTGGTGGTCATGATCCTGCACCGGAGCATGCTTCCTAGGTGCATAGATGGACCTGGTCATACCAGCTTTTTTGTCCTGGTGCTCACGTAAATCATGTGCTGACTTGTGTGCGGCATCATTAGCCGCCCTGTCGCGGCCACGGAGTGGTCGGTCCGGCGGATCGGCCATATTATTTTTCAGTGGAATGGGCTCTATAGCCTCATCATTGAATTTAGGTAGCAGCGCGCGCTTTGGGTAGCTCTTTGTGTGGCGATCGCCACCGTATTTTTCTTCAGTGCCGAGTACTTTGTTCCATCTGCGGTTGAGCGTATCATGCGCAGCCTTAAGCCTTTGCTTGTTCTTCTTCAAGCTCATCGCGGTGGCGATAAGCCTTCTATGGAGGTTCTCCTGTTCCAATTGCCTTTCTGGGATGATGAGTGCATCGTCACCCGGACTGTTCTCCTCTCCGGGGACAGGTTCATGAGTTTTATCTCCACCGTCGCTATGAGCGGACTACGGCCCCGAACAATGTTCGCCGTCCCCTAGTTCATCCTGCTCCATTGCTGGGTCCATGGGGTCGACCGGGATATTATTCCTTCTTGCGTTGTTATCACTGTTTTTACTGTGGCGGGATTTAGAGCAGCACCGTCGTCGTCGCTTTGGTTGCTTCTCGAGAGGATTATCCTCCGTTGCATCCTTCCGTTCCTCGCCGTTGTTTAATTTTGGTGTGTCCACCATGTATATGTCGTATGATGAGGTGGCTGTCCAGCGCCCCATGGGCGGTGGTTCCTATTCCTCTTCAGCACCGTCGTCCAGACTGTCGATGTCTTTGGAGTCAAAACCAAGATTGTTCGTTAAGTCATCAACAGTGGCTATTAAGTGGGCGGTGGGTGGGGAACGAATTTCTTTGTCGTCCGCCTCCCACTCAAGCCGGACATAGTTCGGCCAAGAGTCTCCTGACAAGGAGAGAGACTTTAATGAATTTAGCACGTCGCTCCAGGGCGAGTACTGAATGATATCCGCGGAGGTAAACTCCATGATCGGTTCCCAGTCCGATTCGATAGGCACGGATGCACGCGGTTCGGAGCCTATGGCCGAAGACGAGTCCTAGGGTCCGATGACATACGCCTCATTGGAGGCAAAGTCTATCGCCGCTGAGTGTACGGCCTCCGTGGCGGGGTCCATCCACCCGTTCTCGAATGGCACGATCAGCTCCAGATTAAGGGCCGGGGCATCCGCAGGTGTGATCTTCCGAACACCGTCCGATGGCAGATCTAAGTCATGCTCATCATGACTGTTCGGCGCACCTATCATGGGCTCGAATTTGTCGAAGATCAAATCTCTACGGGTGTCGGCGGTGTATTTCAGGCTTCCAAACCTAACCTGATGGCCAGGGGAGTAGCCGTCGATCTGCTCCAGATGGCCAAGCGAGTTGGCCCGCAGTGCGAAGCCACCGAATATGAAGATCTGTCCGGGGAGGAAAACCTCACCCTAGGTCGTATCATTGTAGATGGTTGAAGGAGCCATCAAGCCTTATCGTGATGACACGGTGGAACTCTCAATGAAAGCACCAATGTAGGTGTCAAAACCGGCGGATCTCGGGTAGGTGGTCCCAAACTGTGCGTCTAAAGCTAATGGTAACAAGAAGCGGGGGACACAATGTTTACCCAGGTTTGGACCCTCTCGATGGAGGTAACACCCTACTTTCTGCTTGATTGATCTTGATGATATGAGTATTACAGGGGTTGATCTACCACGAGATCATAAAGGCTAAACCCTAGAAGCTAGCCTATGATTATGATTCTTGTTGTCCTATGGACTAAACCCTCCGGTTATATAGGCACTGGAGGGGGCTAGGGTTACACAGAGTCGGTTTACAGAGAAGGAGATCTACATATCCGAATTGCTAGGCTTGCCTTCCATGCAAAGGAGAGTCCCAGGACGAAGTCTTCAATCTTCTATCTTCATAGTCCAATAGTCCGGCCAAAGTACATAGTCCGGCCGTCCGAGGACCCCCTAATCTAGGACTCCCTCAATGAGTGCTTATTCTTATTTCTTATCATTTTGAGTGCTCCACCAAGATGTATGTGACATGGAAGAGTAACCCATGATTCTAACAGATTGTGCATTTGCAGTCCAAAGCAAATTTTAAACAATGCAAAAATTTAGGGCGAGCTCTTACTTATAACATACTTCTCAAAGCGACGATGTACTTCATTCTTATTATCATTTGTCGAAGCTTTGATCTATATGTTGTCATCAATTACCAAAAAGGGGGAGATTAAAAATGCAACTAAGCCCTAGGTGGTTTTGGTAATTCTTAACAACATATAGTTCATTGAACTAATGCTCTTTCAAGATGATCATTTTAGAAAGTTCAATGATTGGCATGGCATGGACTAGAGATGTGGACCCCTCAAAATGCTAAGGACGCATATTGGCAACAAGCTCAACACTCTACACTTTCATTTTAGTGATCCAAGATCACATTGAGTCTATAGGAAAGCCAGTACTATTAAAAGGGGATGAGTTGTTGCTTAATGGCTTACTTGCTCAAAATGCTTAGTGATATGCTCCAAAACCCTCAACTACTTTCTCATTTCCACATATGTCCTAAACCTAAAAGTCAAATTCGGCACCACCGATTTGATCTATCCGGCGCCACCAAGTTTCATTTGACATAGCCACTGCCACAAACCCTACACTACAAAAAAGATACACTTCCGTGATGATACGTGTTTGTCACAGTAGGTCACATTTTTTGGCATGCATGTACATCCATGACGATTTTATGACAGAATCAAGATAGTCATACCTGTGCTGTCGTAGAAGTGTTCCATGACATTACCGAAATTATCATCACGAAAGTGTCCACTTCCATGACGATGAATCACGCGTCACGGGAGTGCTTTCGTCAAGGATGACCGACATGTGGCATCCACCGTAACGGAATGCCGTTATGCTATCGGGTCCGGTTTTGGATCCGATAACCCATTAATAGCCTGGACCAATGGGGATTTTCGACGTGTAAAATAATCGTTGGCTGGAGGAAACATGTGTCAGCTCCGCGTTGGCACAGGTGGCACTCATCCAATGGGAAAGATGCGCCTATGATATGTTGACACGTGGACTGGCCCTTAAAGTTTAAATGGGCCGGCCCAACTAAAGGCCCACAAGATTTTGCGGACCATAATGGGCCGGCCCGGCTAAAGGACCATGAGATTTTGCAGACAATAATGGGCTGGCCCAGCCAAAGGCCCACAAGATTTTGCGGGCCATAATGGACCGGCCTAGGTAAAGGCCCACAAGATTTTTGTGGGCCATAATCTGCCGGCCCAGATAAAGGCCCACAAGATTTTTGCGGATCATAATGGGCTGGCCCAGCTAAAGGCCCATGAGATTTTGCCGACATTAATGGGCCGGCCCAGCTGTAGGCCCACAAGATTTTGAGGACCCTAGTAGGCCGGCCCATTAACTTGCTACCATGTTTTGGGCCAAATGTCGGCCCATATTTGATCCGGTCCATTATTGGCCTGCCACGTTCCGGGCCTAATAATGGCCTATATGAGATCCGGCCCATTAAAAGCCTACAACGTTAAGGGCCAAATTACGGCCCAGATCAGGTCCGGCCCTTTAAGAGGCTTTTGGCTCAATTATGGCCCATATCAGATTCGGCCCGTCAACTGGACGCTATGCTCTTGGGCCCACTTGCTAAAGGCCCATTTAGTAATTCAGCCTGATATTAGTTTCGGCCTGTTAAGGGCCCATTTAACATTTCGGCCCAATATTAATTTCGGCTTGTTAAGCCCGTCATATAGTTGGGCCTAACTACGGCTTGGTTTGCATCCGGCCTACTCGCAGCCGATAATCTGATTGGGCCAAACAAGGACCGAGACAATTTTGGCCTGTTAAAAGCACGTGATTTGATTCGCACAATCATGGGCCAGGGTCCATTTCAGGCTGCTGCCGACCCGTGAGCTATTCGACACGTTTCAGGCCCAACTTACTTCTCGGCCTCCTAAAAGCCCATTTAGTTTTCTTGCAAAAAGAGGGCCGGTGGTTTACTCGGCCTATTGAAGGCCAGAATCTACTAGTAGGCCAGTTTCCATTTAGGCCTTTTAGTGGACCAAGATGACGGGGCCCATGATGCGGATCATACATCGTGATTGCATGACGGCCCGATTATGTACCATAATTTTATGGTTTGGCCGGTTTACTGTGAAGATAGGATAGATATACAGTAAAATAACTCTAGCATCGTGAATAAGAAAAAACCTAGACTATACAATAAAGAAATTACGGCATATTACATCCACTGGGCATCAAAGTTCGCCACTATGATAATAAAGCACAAGCAGACAAAAGATTACATACACTAGGCATCAAAGATTGCCACAAGTGCAAATAAACACGCCGACAAAATAATATACAAAACCAACATCACTTCAATAGAGTTCAAGAAAGGTTAGCCCTACTGGGGAGCTGCAGCACAAGCAACTGAGCAAGCTGATGAGACTTCCCTTGTTTAATACTTATATCCTCCTCACTATGAAAGATAAACAAGCAGGCAAATGACATGTTTTGCACATAAAAGTGTCAGTGCTGACAATTCATCACATTTCTTACTGACGAATAAAGTGACACGGTTTAAAATTGCATTAACACAATATGGTATTGTTCAGGTCAAGACATGGCAGGAGATGGCATTGTGAAGGAGTTGGCAGCTTCATGACACACCTGGATTATAGATCAAGAACTCATAAGTATCAATGGTTACTGTGCTGTCAATTTATCTCATTTCATATTGGCAAATAAAGAGACGGTTTAAATAATAGTAGAATTATATGACATTGTTCATAGTTAAGACATTGCAGAATATGACATTGTGCTGTAGTGGTTAGGTTCACCGCACCACTGGATTACGGATCAAGAACCGAAGCATACATGCAGTGCAAAACAAGATAACTTGCTCTGTATAGTTTAATTTACATGGTATGAAGAAGGAACTTGGTTGTACAACTGAAAACTTAAATTGAGAAGGACAAACTTTTGTTTATGAACTACATAATAAACTTTAAACATGCAATTTGATGCAAACACCAAAAATAAACAGCTGTTGCAGTCATGCCTAACCAAATATACACAACAAAGTTTGAAGGCTTGAGAAGGACAAACTTACATTATTGGTGAAGACAGGCTCTATAAAGCCCTTGTCCATGCTGATTGGGGTGGGGGGCAATTCAAGAAGTTTACCACAGAATCTTCTTCATAAGCATTGTCTTTATTCTACATTTTTGTTGAGAGTAAATATAGATGTGATAAAATAAGAAAAAAATGGAGAATATTTAAGATAAGATGAAGAGTGATGCTACATAACCAAATAGCTATAACTGTAAGTGCAGGGGTACATGCAAAAGGTACAACCAAGAGTAATGCACAGCTAAACTTCTTCAGTGCCATTGGGTATCCAACCTTATGGTAAGAGTAAATATAGATCTGATGTGTAGAAAATGGAGGTCAAAGGAAAATAAGCTGCGGAGTGATGGTACATGAACAACTATCTGTCAATATAAGTACACTGATAAAGGACAATATGTACTTAGAAGAACAATGCAGAGCTAAAAAGAATCATTGGCATTGGATATATTCTACACTAATGTAACCATTCATACAGATCAGATAATTTGGAGCGAACAATTTATAAGCAAGCTATCATGCATACTGCTGTCACATAATGAACCAGGTATGTATGCAAGTATAGTGATACAGGACAACAGGTACTAACAAGAGCAAAGCAGCGGGTAGCATATTTGCGATATCCTGTCGTTGTTTTCAAATCGGAATTCTTCCTCGAGCAGATTTCCTGGAAAAAAATATCCGTAAGGCACATGCAGAAAAGTAGAAGTTCAAATTGTCATGTGATTTCATAGACAGTACCTCATCCTGGGAACGAGACCAGTGCATAACAAGGTTTTTCCATTCAATGTCTTCTAAATTTTGCACAGGAGACTTCACCCGAAATTCGCTTATAGACTTGCCATCAAAGTGTAATTTCCTCAGGTAACACCGATACTGTTGCAATGCTTCCTTGAAAAGCACAAGCAAGCTTTGCTTGTCATGACTATCCAGATTAACCCTCACCTACTTACAACAATGTAATGTAAATCATTGATGTGTTCAATCAGCAGAAAACAGGAAAATAATAGCCATGAATAGTAGCACTTACACGCAAGCTGGACAGGAAGATGTGAAAATGGTGTTTGTCTTCACTATGATCTTCCCATGATGAGAATATATGTAGGTAGTCCCTAACAACATTGAAAGCATTGTCTTTGAAATTGGGAATAACTGGAATGGGGTTCCAATCTGCAGGAATTGGCCGTCTCTGTAGTTGCGATAGGTCTTCGGTCGGTGAACTTGCTTAACTTTTTGCTGGAGTGGGATTTTTCTATGGTACGGCTGGTGCTATGGCAACTGCAACCGGTATATCTTTTGCTGGATTGCAGGTCCTGTGTGGTGGGGCTAGTGGTGTGGCCAGTAAAGTATGGGTACAGTTTGCTGGAGTCGGTCCTACGTTTGTGTCATTGGTTGTACAACCAATATAAGTGGGGTGCTGTCTGATTTCTTCGGCACCACCACGTTTTTCAAGGACTTTGCTGGTACTCCATCAGGTTCGGCAATCACCCTCTTCCTTTTTGATGTTTGATGCACAAGAACAAAATTTGAGTGGAAAAACACGGTATGATGACAAATGGAATATGTATTGATAATGGATGGGCATGGCATCTCGACATATATGATGAGTAAACTAAGCAGATGGCAGTGCAACAAAGTAGAAGAAATGCAAGACAACATATGCAAGATACGTGCAATCAATAAAACCTTGCCAAATTAGAATAGACACCTTGATGGGTGAACAGGACAGGCCATCTGCCTTTGACTCCTCGAGGTTAGAATAGTCATTAGGATCATATTTTGAACAAGAATCAATAGGTGGGGAGCATATTAGTTTCATTGCATCCAGAATGGCACTCAATGCCTTGGTGCCAATTTTGTAAGTCATTGCAGTGTTTAGCTTCAAGAGTGGACTGCTGCTAGTGCGACACAAAGCAGCTACATAGATCATAGTGTAGATATTACGGGAAAACCGTAAGCATCAGAGTAAAATAAGCAAAGTGGAACTTGCTGGAATATATGTGCTAGTATTGCCGGTACGACTAGAAAGGCTTCGGATACCAGTTCTCTTTAACTGAAGGTGCGGTACTGTTAATATTAGTGTAACCCTCAAAGGCGACACAGCTCCCCGCATTTCCTTGCTATTCTTATAGGATTCAAATGGGCAGGCTACTACAAATGCTATTCCTATGTTTACAAAATCCTATGAATAAAAGAGGCTCAAAGTGTCCATCACAACCGATCGTATAGACCTCTACACTGCAAATGTCCCTACTCATCTTCACTACAAGGAACATATTGTACTACTATCATCCTCCCTCTGTTCCAAAATATAAGTCTTGGTAGAGATTTCCACTATGGATCACATACAGATGTATCCAGATACATTTTAGAGTGTAGATTCACTCATTTTGCTCCATATGTAGTCCATTGTGGAATCTATACAAAGACTTGTATTTAGGAACGGAGAGAGTACATGTTAAAGAAGAACCGAAGAGGAACATGGTACAGAAGAGCAAGCTGATTTTGGATATTAAAATGTTTTTTGCGTAGTGCCCACATATGATGAACAAGAGCGCATTAAGAATGCAACTCCCTGCTGTCTCTCGACCATTTCTGGCGGTTGGATGAAGATCCTACCTCTCCTAACCCTTCTTCTTCCTCATCTCTAATTCTTCCCATACAGAACACCGCACGGGCCGCCGAGCAGACCACCGGCCCCCACTGCCTATGTTCTTCCACCACTCCTACCCCCACCCCCACCCCCGCCCGCACCCGCGTCGAATTTTCTTCGTTTGGCGAGGCCCCACCACCGCCCCCCACAACCACCCGAGCCCCCTCATGCGCACCGACGAACTCCGGCGAGCTTTGAAAAGTCGTCTGACCCAATTTTGAAATTTAGTCTACTGTGATTTAACTAGTGTGGAATATAAAAGGGGAAAACAATAAGCATTGGGAGTATAGTGTTGAGCGTGCCATGGCGGATCTGAAGGTGCAAACCAGGCAAAGGCAACTTCGCAACCAAGACAAGAAATCGGAGTAAAGCTGTGGCGATCTATATTCTTTGTGTGATAAATAAGTTGAGCAGATACGAAAGAGTACCGCCTCCGGTGCGGCGCTGTGTATGCATCTGCTGAGAATTTGACAGTGTTGTGGTAGCGATGGCTGTCGGCCGCATGGAATTAGATCTAGGAGGGTAGATAGTGGCGTCGGGGCACGATGGACAAGATGGTCATTGGAGCGGCGATGGCAAGGTGGACGACGGCGGAGATGAAGCGAGAGGACGGGATGCAATGATCCCTGTCCGAAGCCGTGGATGAGAGAGGTCAATCTCTTGTAATGGACGGCGGCGTCGGGGTATCAGCTCTGACATGGTGGAGGAGGACGACAGTGGATGGGGTGGAGGACGGAGGAGGCTGGGGTGGAGAGCATGTTTTGGTGCCCATGGAGTACGAATGGGGAAAAGGGAGGTAGAGAGGAAGGGGGAATCATGTATTCAAGGCGCGCTTGTCTCAAATGCGAGGAAATTTACAAACTTAGCCCCTGTTTCAAATTTCCTACATCATAGCAATATTAGTCGGTTGGGGATAGGACGGTAATCTCGCATACACCGAATATTTGCCGACGAGAGTTTGTTTTGGCGCCCACCGTGTATGAATCAGGGAGGCAGTCGATCTCGGCCGAGGACACAATGTGTATTGGCGCCAACCGTGTATGAATCCGGGTGAGAGGCGGTTATGTCACGTTTGGGTGAAATGACAAACCTACCCCTATCGAAACCTATAGAAATCCAGCAGATAGGCTTCGCATGGTAGGGATAGGCAGTAGTAATTTCCATCTCGCAGATTTTGGTTTCGGGCGATTACTGCGACTTTCCCCGCTTCGTTCAAATTTTTTAGAGTGCATGTTTACTGTGCCAACTCAAATCGAATCCTGTTTGTATTCTATTTTTTCGGGTGGGATCCGTTTTCGATTGGAATTAAATTCTATATACATCATTTTTCTATATACTTTCAAAAGCACAACAAAGAATTCTGCTCCTTTATATGTATAATATGATTTACAAATACAATGATCTCAAAATCATAAGGTTGAATTCAAAAAATTTAAACCAAATTATGTTCTACTAAAATGTATGGATCAGTAATATCTACATATTAAATAACATAGATGCGCATGAATTCATATGAGTATTCATTATTGATAGATCAATTTTGGTTCTAGTATGGATTACATGTATCATCATCTCGAATTCAAATATTTGAATCCCCTTTATGTTCAATCCCGTCTCTCTCGCATGCATGCTCCTTCATTTAGCTATCACTCTCTTTTCTCCAGCTCACCCGCATGCTCACTTCATGTTTCTCCTATCCTCGCAAACATGGTCTCTCGATGTCTCCCTTGAGAAGTGTCACACTCTACCTATCAGTATACATTACACGGTTTTCATTATCTCTCACGTCTCTACTGTTCTTTGGTATCACTGGGTACCTAAGCTTTCTTTTTCACCGCCACACACACACAGTCTCCACTCGTCTTTCACTTGTCTTTCTCTCTATGGGATTCTCACACACACCCTATATGTCTCTAGTTATGACTCATACCACTAAAATTACTCTCTCTCTCCTGTAGACACAACATTTGTTGTGGTCTCCTTTTCGTCTCCATCCCAGACTGACATTATGCATTTGTTTACCGATTAGACAAACTCCCCCCCCCTCTCTCTCTCTCACACACACACACACACACAACTCCTGCTTCCACTCCCCATCCCGACTACCGTCTCTCTCTCACACACATAAAACTCTCGCTTTCGCACCCCCGACTCGTATTTCTCTCACAAACATTTATTGTCTATCCTCTAGATAGGTTTATACACCCGCACACTCATGCTTCCACTATCGCATACATGTCTCTCTCCCGCTCCTTGTATCTATGTAGATTTTTCTTCCCTTCTTGAGACACGCCATCACGATCGTGCACACACACACTATCGCCTCATTTTAAGCTGATACCTCTCGCACACACACTCTTTGTGTCTTTGTCACACATGCACTCCGTCCTCCTCCTCGCTCCCTCTCTCTCACACACACATGGGCTTTTTGAAACAACTAGCAAGATGCCCATGCGTTGCACAGAACATCAAGATGCATTTGTTTGAGTAGTTTATCTTGTGGGAGAAAAGGATGAACGAGGGAAGGCCTTATTTGCAAATGTGGAGAGGGGTGTGGGTATCTTTTTGCGAAATTGCCATAGTTTCCTTCCTATCCGTCAGATATAGATCAGACGACTTATATTGCAGGATGGCAGGCACACGATCATCACCGACTATGCTTTTTATAAGAGTAGGGATAAAAAACCGAGTTGGTGATGATGGTGGGCCTGCCATCCTTCAATGTAGGCCGTCCAATATATATATGACGAATATGAAGAAAAATATGGCAATTTACCCAGACTCCTCTTCACATTTCCAGATAAGGCCTTCCCTCGTTCATCCTTTTCTCCCACAAGATCTTGATGTTCCATGCAACGCAGGGGCATCTTGCTAGTAAGACTAGAAATTAGACATATACCACTTGTCGAATCTTGAAACCAACAACATCCCTCCCTTATCTCATCAAAACCGCCAAAGGAATATATTTTGAGTGAAACATAACATATTTTTAGTGATATACGAATTTCAAAACTAGACTTTTTTTCTATCAAATCAGTGAATATGTATTAATCTACTTTGATCGTGTGGCAACGCATTGGCACATTGCTAGTAGTTATTATAATTTTTTGGACACCTGACAAGCGGTGGAGTACATATATGAAGAGAAGAGGCGCACACACGCAGTCGGTCTCTCGCTGTCTCGCATACATGAGTGTTACACAAAGGCAAGTTAACAAATAAACCCTAAAACCCTAGGTGCATGATTGCTGCATTCGCAGGTACTGGGTACGTGGTGGAGCACCTTTGTTTGAATAGGCAGCTCCCATAATAATTTGATCCATAGGAGTTGATGGTCGGGACCATAGGTGAACGACTTGGAGGCGGTGGCTCGCCAGTTGCCACAGATCGAGTAGCCATGTTTAAAATATCACTTTTTAGCAGGGTTAAGAGTTCTAATTTTCAATTGCACGTTATAAGTACTAAGTAGTTTTTAGAACGATTGGTATGGAGCGAAAATGGAATTCATAGTACTAGGTACCTCCTTGGCGTATGGTTGTATGGGTTTATGTTGCGAGATGTTGAACCTGGTAGTTCTAGGGAGAATACTATGGTTTAGATTTAGATTCTGGTTTTCAGTAATGAAAATCGGAAGGGGGAAACCCTTCTTTGATTAAAAAACTACTACCTCCATTCTGGTTTACTAGTCCCATCGTATTTTGGGTCAAAGTTTGTCCATGAATTTTACTTGTAAAATGTGAATGGAAAACGAGAATTTGTTATACCCAAATAGAAAAGGACTAGAGGGAGTGATTGCTCTGACATGGACTCGACCACTCATAGCGCAGGAATTGAACTGGCACGCCAGCCAAGACGGCCCCACTCCCTGCAAGCCCAGCTGAGCACGACTCCTCGCCGCATGCAACCGGGTTCAGACTGCCCCGCCTGCCTTCATTGAATCGGCGCCTGTGCCGGCCACACGTCCTTCCGCGAGCCGGCCGGCATTTTATAACACAAAAAATTACCAAAATATAATTAATTTACGCATGGTCTTGACTTGTTGTGCTCGCACTGGTAGCAGGAACTAGTAAATGTTTTTCTTTATTTATAACTCTCCTCATATATTTTTTTGGCTTTGAAGTGAATCATGGTTGTGGACATTATGTATGAATGTGCAGCTATCTGTGAACATGAGTTTGATGTGGAAGTTGAACTTGGAATGTCAAGCTTGCGCGTGAACTATACCATGTCCAATGCTTCGTTTGTTATTGTTTGGAAAGTAATTGCTGTTATTACATGACCCGAAAAAAATATTTTGTGCCACATCAGTAGATGCACGGACATCACAACAGTCATGCTGACTGGATAAACATTTGAACCTAGCTATTATAAAGTAAATTTTGTATTGACAACATTTTTAGATAGCAGGAGACGACTAGCCTGATCTGCCTCTGCTAGATTATTTCTGGCTTCTTCCATCTCTTCTTTGGCTTGGGTGAAGAGAGCATCTGATTGCTCTTTTTGCTTCTTCAGGAACTCAGATACTTTCTCAAGGCTGCAACACGCTTTCTTTCAGCCTTTGCTAGAGCCACGAGGACATGAATAGCTGACGACTCCACCTGGCTTGTATGTAATCCATCATCATTTGGGAATTTGCACCTTGTATCTAATCCAGCATCATTAGGGAACTGGAACCTTGTGTGTAATCTAGCTACATTTTGGAAACATGATCTCGAGGTTGACCATACTTCCCTCCTCGCCGAAACTGCATCCTGACATGAAGTTACTTCTTTTTTATATCAATACTCAAAGCAACCCAGATCCATTTAGTAGAAGCTAGATAAACAGAACTCAGAGAAGTGAATTCAAAAGGAAAAAAATATAAAAATAGACTACAAGGTGAGAATACCCACTTCCTACATCAAGCTAAAAATGAAAGCATTAGGATGATTAAGACTCTTCTTATTACACATCTAAGAACACGAGGCTTAAGAGAAACAGAAACTACAACATATACACATCGAAGAACACGACGCTAAACGAAAGTAATTGAAAGGGTGTTAATTACCAAAGCTCGTTTTACAAGTTCGGTGCAGCTCCTCTTTAACTAGCCACACTCCTCAAAGATGTCCCCAATATCCCGTGTTTGGTCTTCATTGCTCCTCTGCATGTTCGCACTCATGGGTTTAAAATCTCAACATGGCAAGAAAAATATACTACTAGTAATACTCGTGCATCTTGTGGGCAACATTAAAGCATTCGTCTGCCATCTTAGAGCATCTCCAATAGAATCGCAATGCACGACGCTTTAAAAAAGCATTTACAATGCTGAGATCGAGAAGTAGAGAGACTAGAAAGTAGAGGATAGTTCTCAGCATAGATAGATAAAAAAATAGATAATTCAACTACTCCTCGTCGTCCGAGTGCTCCTCGGGGATGTCCTCCTCCGACGTCTGACTGTAGGCATGAAGATACCGATCATAGTCGGATTCCTAGGGCGACGCTGCTCCTAGCCTCATGTTGAATTGAGCGTCTGCTTTTCGCCTACGCTTGTCCTCATGATAGGCGGCTCGCTTCGTCCTCCTCTTATCCATCTCCACCCTCCTTTGCGCATAGAACTCGCGCTCGTTGATGATGTCCTGTGGGAAGCAATGGCGCCACAACACCATGGCTTCCTCGTCCATCTCGACGGTGCCGAGACGGTTGTCGCGACTATCCTCGTCGGTGCTAAGCCGCAGCAGAGGTGCGAGCTCCTACGCCCGCTCCTGCGTCGGCATGTTGGGTAAGTTCAATGCTCTATAAGGCCACCAGAGGAGCCACACCACCGCGTCGTATGCGCGGGCGGCCACGTTGAAATTGCCGAGGCCGAGGCGCATCCCGCGGAACCAGATCTCGGCAGAGAAGCCGTTGGAGGGGCGCACGCGGACGCCGTGGTATCCCCAAGTTTCCCGGTGACGCGGCGACATCGTGGCGCGGCGGCGGCGAGGCAAGAAAGAGCAGGGATAGATCGGTGGCGAGGCACAGAGCAGGGAGAGAGCGGTGGGAAGGCATAGATGAAAGTACAAGTGCTCCCTAGGTGGTTTTGGTAATTAAGGTCAACATATCTCTTGTTGGACTAACACTTTTATCTAGTATGTTTCAGATAAGTTCAACAATGGAGTGGCATGGACTAAAGGATGTGGGAACTCCTTTTAGATGCTAAGGACAAAGGATTGGCTCAAGATTCAAGCTCAAGACTCTTCATTTTACATTTTAGTGATCCAAGATCACATTGAGTCTATAGGAAAAGCCAATACTATCAAGAAGGGATGACGTGTTGCTTAATGAGTTTCTTGCTCCATAGTGCTTAGTGATATGCTTCAAAACCCTCAACTACTTTCCCACTTCCACACATATGACCTAAACCTAAAGTCAAACTCGGCCCCATCGATTCTTTCCATCCGGCGCCACCGAGTTCAGATGTCATAGCCACTGCCACAAACCCTAGACAAATCGGTCTCACCAATAGGGATCTCGGTCTCACCGAGATGGGTGTCACATCCCTAGCATCTGGTAATGCACTAGGCTAGACCTCATGTGAGCATCATGTTTTATTTCAAATGAAATTTGAATTGAGGAATTTTCAAAGCCTCAGAAACCTTCTAAAAATGATCAACATTAAAATCTTCTCAAAGAAGCCCAAGAAAATGTTCCTCTTAGTCTCTGAAAATATTGCAAAGAGGTAAAACTCAAAACAATATTTTTGGTATCTCAGAGTTAATTATTTTGGGCCTTTGAATTAAATAAATAGCTATTTGCATTGGATATATATATTATATATAAATAATATACGTCCAATAATTACTGGAACATTTTATGTGGTTTGGTATATTTTAGTTCTAGCCACATAATTATTTTCAGGATTTTATAAAATGGTTTAGTATTTTTACTAAACCAAAACAAAACAGAACAAAATAGAAAACAATAAATAAAAGACAGAGGAGAGAAACCTTACCTGGACTTACCTCCGCAGCCCACCAGGCCCACCTGGCCCAGCTCCATCTGGCCGGCCCAGCCCACCTCCTCCCCCTTGTCCTCTTGCTCCTCTGCCAGGAGGACGAACAGAGGCGAGGCGTGGCGCGCGCCCGAGAGGCCTCGGCCACCTCCTGCTTCCCCCTGGCCACCTCCTGCCTAGATGCCTCCCTCCTCGACGCCCGGAGACGCCACGCGCCTCCTCGACCCCCCCTCTCACTTCCCTCTCCCTCTGGATCGCTCCCCCTCCTCTGGCTCTCTCTTTCCCTCTCTTCACTGTGATCCCCGAGCGCAGTCGTCGCCGCCGTTCGCCATAGCCGCAGCCACCAGCCCTCCCTCGCCCCTCCGCCAGTTCCAGAAGCTCCGCCGCTGACCTCTACACCGTCCCCGCCAAGCCACACGAGCGGACGTGCCCTGCAGCGGCTTCCCCGACCTCTTCTTCAAGCTTCGGCCGCCGAGATCGCCGGCGACCGTGTGCCCTCCCTGACGCCTCCCCGAGCTCCCCGAGGCCAATGTCGCAACCCCCATGAGCTCCTCTCTGTTTCCCCTCTGACCCCCTGCTCGTTCTCGTGTCGTAGTTGTCGTCCCCGCAAGCACCGAGCTCCGGCCATCGCCATGGCCGGCGAACCTCGCGCCCCCGAGCTCTTCCGCTCGCTCCAGTAGCTCCCGCGTGCTCTCCAGGTCCCCAGGGTCCCGACGCGCTCCTCTGCTCTCCGGCTAACGCGCTGCAGCCACCACGTCGTGCTGGCCCGAACTCCGGCCGCCGCCCTTGAGCTCGCCGCCGTCGATATAGGTCGCCCCCGGCCTAACTGACTGCACCACTCGACGCGCGGGATCTTCAGCGTCACGTAGCTGCCCTCCGCCGGCCATTTGGTCGCCGGAGGAGGAATTCCGACCCCCTCCGCCGTCTCGGGCTTCACCGGCGACGAGCCGTGGACCAAGTCCGGCGAGTTTTGACCCCAGTTGGACGCAATGACTCGATGACAGGTGGGCCCAGCTCTGTTAGCTAATTAGGATTAGCACTAATCAAATTAGTTAAACTAATTACCCCCCTGCTGACACTGACATGTGGGCCCAAGCTCTAATTAAACTTAGGATAGTTAACTGTGTCACTGACGTGTGGTCCCCACACGTCAGGTTTGACCGGACCAGCCCCTGTTGACCTATGATGTCATGCCAACGTCATGCTGACGCAATAATTCCTTTCTGGAATTTAAATAAATCTTAAATGTTTTAATAATTCCAGAATATATTCTAAACTTCAATAAATCATAGAAAATTAACCGTAACTCCAAATTAAATAAATTATATATGAAAAATTATCAGAAAAATTCAAGGAATCCATCTGTACCACTTTCATGCATGTTAGAACAACTTATAGCTGCTGTTTAGCACAAATCAATTAAATGGCATTTGAATAATCACATATGGAGTTTGAATTTGAATTTTATATTCAAACCAACTTCATTTAATCTGTTGCTAGTTGCATTAGCTCAAAACACATTCATATTGCCATGTCATGAGCATGCATCATATTGTGCATTGCATTGATTGTGTTCCTTTCTGTGTTGCCGGTATTTGTCCCCTCTCGATAGACGCGATACCAATGATGTGATCGTTGACACTGATGAAGACTCAATGTTATCTTCAGAAGTGCCAGGCAAGCAAAACCCCCTTGTTCATTCCGATACAAACCCACTCTCTCGCTCCTGCTCTCTTTTACTGCATTAGGACAACAACGATTCACCTGTTACTTGTTGCGGT
The DNA here is from genome assembly GCF_018294505.1 of Triticum aestivum. Taxonomy (NCBI): domain Eukaryota; kingdom Viridiplantae; phylum Streptophyta; class Magnoliopsida; order Poales; family Poaceae; genus Triticum; species Triticum aestivum. Next base: position 132,689,244 of record NC_057795.1, on the reverse strand, counting down.
AGTTGAACCCCTTTATCCTTTGCATGACCTGTCATTGCCACAGTAAATAGATGATACCCACTAGCATGTGTAGGAGTTGTTTGAGCCCTGTTGTGCCTACTCATTCTTGCTTGTTTGTCATGCCTGCTACTGCTTAGAGTTGTGTCAGGTCTGATTCATCGGGAATGGATCAGAGGTGTGTGAACATGTCCTACCATTGAGAGCTAAGTGTGTGAAAATGATTTGGTAAAGGTAGCGGTGAGAGGCCATGTAGGAGTACATGGTGGGTTGTCTCATTGAAGCCGTCCTTAGGAACTGAGTTCTGTGTTTGTGATCCATGACTCAGCTACTACCATACATTGGGCCCTGAAATATGACCCCGCTCGACTTCTTAATCACCCTTGTCCTCTGTCCAGGAGTTGCAAGTAGTTTCTGGTGTTTGTAGTATGCTGGAGGCCGTGGACAGCGCTGACCGTAGGGGTGGGCTGTGATGCGGTAGGCACGTGGCCGGGTAAACCGGGCACCCGTTTGGTGTCACGGAACCCTGTTCACATCGTTTGGGGCTGTGAGCGAAACTCCGGCCGGATCTCCTCATGGATGGAACCCGAATAGGCGATAAACCTGGACTAGAGACTTAGGTGTTTAGGTAGGTTGTGGTCTACACCCACGTCGGCTTTCGCTTGAAGTCTGCCGAGCACATGTCGTGTGCAGACGCTAAGTGGTGGAAACATGTATGAAGAAGTACACCCCTGCAGGGTTAACATCATCTATTCGAATAGCCGTGTCCGCGGTAAAGGACTTCTGGGTTGCTTATATCAGTTCATAGACAAGTGAAAGTGGATACTCTAAAATACGCAAGATAAGCGTGAGTGCTATGGATGGCGTTCTCGTAGGGAGACGGGAGCGGATCCATAGTGGTGTATTGATATGGTGAATATGTGGACTCGTGTGCGCCACCTCAAAAGAGTTGCTTGCAGTCGTAGTTTAGGATAGCCACCGAGTCAAAGCTGGCTTGCTGCAGTTAAACCCCACCATCCCCTTGTTGAAAATGATGCATATGTAGTTAGTTCTGATGTAAGTCTTGCTGGGTACATTTGTACTCACGTTTGCCTATTTTATGTTTTTGCAGAGAGACTTCAGTCTCACTAGTAGTTCCACGTGGACTTCGACGTTTAGCTTGTTACCTCAGCTACGATCTTTGGCCCTCGGCAGGATCTGGTAGATAGTCAGGCTTCTCAGCCTTTTTCATTTCTAGATGTCTGTACTCAGACATGATAGCTTCCGCTTGTGCTTTGACTTGTATGCTCTGAATGTTGGGTCGTGAGACCCCTGTTTGTAATATCTCGCTCCTCGGAGCCTAATGAATAAATACTTGAGTCGTAGAGTCATTTTGTGATGCCATGTTGTATTGCACATATCGAGCATATTGTGTGTATGTTATTGAAATGCTTGGTATGTGTGGGATCTGACTATCTAGTTGTTTATCTTTAGTAGCCTCTCTTACCGGGAAATGTCTCCTAGTGTTTCCATTGAGCCTTGGTAGCTTGCTACTACTCCGGAACATTTAGGCTGGCCGACATGTGTCCTTCTTTGTTCCTGTGTCTGTCCCTTCGGGGAAATGTCACGCGATGAATACCGGAGTCCTGTTAGCCCGCTATAGCCCGGTTCACCGGAGTCCTGCTAGCCCAGTGCTACAGCCTGGATTCACTCGCTGATGACCGACACGTTCGATGCTGGGTCCTGGATGCCTGTCCCTGTAAGTCTGTGCCACTTTGGGTTTACGACTAGCCATGCCAGCCCGGTCTCCTTATCATATGGATGCTAGCGACACTGTCATATACGTGTGCCAAAAGGCGCAAACGGTCCCGGGCTAAGGTAAGGCGACACCCGTGGGAATACCGTGCGTGAGGCCGCAAAGTGATATGAGGTGTTACATGCTAGATCGATGTGGCATTGAGTCGGGGTCCTGACAGCGTTGGTATCAGAGCTTGACTGCCTGTAGAATTGCCAAGCCAAACTGGTCGAAGTTGAGTCTAGAAATTCTTAGTTATATAAGGGAATTGATTGTGGGATGGAACGTAAGGCTCTTTTTACTCCTTATACCTCATGGCCTTCTGATCTGAGTCATCATCTTCTCTTCTACGGGGATTAAGAACTAGGCTATCTCTTCTTTCTATTAGGATCACGTGTTGCTAATCTGTAGAATTATAAGATTGTTGGACTTAAGCCTCGTTTCAGTTCCTACTACTTCTGTATGATTATTGTTGATCTCGAGACCTTGATATTGTGCTTCTGAGTGGTTATGCCACCATTTTTGTGAATGTCTCAAGTCTTTTCTGAGCATTTACAGCCGTTATGCTATCCGAGTCATCCCAGGTTTCTAAATAGTCTGATGCATTTGCAAAATCCTTTCCCTCTGGTTTCGATGTTCCTTTATGCCAGCTCAATCACACTAATTGTTGAGTTGAGGTATTCTATTGCCTTGACATTATGTTGGAGTTACTATTATGGCCTAGGTGTTTAGGGAGTCACCTAGTAGTCTAGCCATGATTTGTGTTCCCACTGTGATGATTCTGGCCATCATTCTCGAAAGCATCCCGTGATGCTACTTAGTAATAGGTATTCTGTTCCTGGGTTCTTGAACCCGAGATTCACTCTACTTACTCATGTTGATAGTGTTTGCTCGTTCCTTTAGGTTATTAGTAACCTTTGCATTAGTCCTCGAGGTCCGTGGTATTTCCTTCTTCCAAATACTATGAACCACTTATGGCAGTAGTTTGTTGGATCAAAAGATCATAACAAGAGTGCTCTTGATGAGTTCTCCATTATATATTGTGGCTCTGCCAGTTCTACCTTTCTGCATGGGTTATCCGGAAGAAATATGTTGAACTTCGTTCGACATGCTAAACCATGCATCCACAACTCAGAAAATCGTATGTTCCTTTGATTTGTCCTTCTTTAGTTTGTCTTCTGACCCTCGTCTATCAATTGATAGTCAAGAGTATGCGTGCATTCATTTATCGATGCCTATTACTCTTGTGGTCCGTCAAGCCATTCTATTGCGGAATGATAGGAGAAACAAACTCCAGTACCTCTTCCATATCTAGGATTGGGTCAAAGCAATTGTGCTCCGCAGATCAAAATGCCAGCCCGGCTTTTGATTCTGTTCTACCCTGAAGTATTACCGTCTTTATGTCAGGATTTTCATGAGGATTGCACCGGCTCTTGTGAATTCTTGATGTAGTGATACTTCTCGCCATCATTATTCATCCCTCGGTTCCGTGTTGTCGCAACCGGAATGCCGACAAGTGAATCATGATGTGTGAATTCAATACTCCTAGCAACCTTGTTGCTTGGTAGTTAATGGACAATAATTTCATTCTTAGCGTGTTGGTTTTGAATCATCCTTCTAAGACTGATCGTGCTACCTAGTCCTTATTTCGGTGCACCCTTCGATTGATGAGTTAGGATCTTGTCAAGTCCTAACTCATTTGATCATATCGTCTTGCCCTCAAAAGCGAGATTGTTCTCGAGCTTAGTAACATACCGGTGGTTCGTGATTTTCCGAATATCTTCTCGGAAGTATTACCAGGTTGTCCCCTGACTGTTATGTTGAGCTCGTGATCAAGTTGGTTTCTTGTGAACCACCCTTTCTCCAAGAATCTGTGTTGGATATCCCTGAGCTAGTTGGTTAAGCTAGACAACAACTTGGAGAATTGGAAGATAAAAGCTTGCCTAACTTAGTTTGTTCCAAAGGGATATTCTTGTGTAGTGTGTGTTGAGGAAAGATGATATCTTCATTGATTGGTCCCTGTGATCAGTTGCTGGACCTATTGTCTTATCAATCCTTTGATTTGAGTGTGGGCTATCGTCAAATCAAATCAGTACCAATGATGCTCGTAATGTTGTCTTGTTCGTGGTTGATCCCTCGAGCATACACCATTACATCTTTGGTCTGACCAATGCTATCACCGTGTTCACTTAACTATGGAATTCCTTTTAAAAGGAAACCTAGATGAATTGTTGTTGAGCCCATTGACAACATCCTTATCTCCTCCATGATTTTGTTGAACATTAAGCTAGTGTTGGAATCTTTTGAAAGCATTATCTTCATGCTAGCTCATGAAGTATTTGTTTGATGAAAGCAGTGACTTCCTCTTATACACGTGCATTTGGTGAAAGTTGCCGCCGTGAATTTGAGAAAGTTAGTTTTGCTTCCTCTGGAATCATCCCAAGTCAGTCATGCATATGTGCGAAGTATTCTATGGTTTGGAGACTTGCAACCTTCATTCCATATGTGTTCTGAGCACACCAAGCCACTGATTGATTTGTTCAAGGAGAAGAAGTTCCTTCTTAAGAGCATGCCTTATGCAAGGATTTTGATATCCTCGTTGATGGTTCCCCACCTGAACTCGGTAGTGTTTTATTATAAGACTACCACGTGGTCATGCTTGTCTGGGACAACGTGTTCACATGTTTGTAGCAGAACTAGCTCATGTTTTGGAGCTTACTATCGTAGTTCATTCCCCGAGAATCTCGCAACGTCATCTCGTCGACTTGTGTTGCAAACTTTCATCTTTCTTCCTAGACTCGATGAGTCTGGAATATCCGACACCAACCAGATCTGAATCTCAGGCAGATATGATGGTTTGGAACATTTCCCAAGAACTATAATATTGGTCCCTCGATAACCGGTAAAGTGGATGTCGTGGCCAACACACCCAGCCGGAAGACCTATTATTGTAGTATCTTGTTTGAGGAAGTTGGCCACCTCCCCATAGGGATCTCGTGGGATTTACTCCCTAGTTGTTCCTTATGGATTTTTGTCTTCCGAAGTCCGACCTGTTACTTGATGTTCTAGATACCAAACCATTTCAATGAATGGGATACGCTAGCACATCAAGGAGAACATTAGGAGCGGAGTGCTAAATGTCTCTCGGTCAATCATCCAGATTTTGCTTCCTTGGCCTTGCTAAGGTGAAATCTGAGAAGGTGTTATCTTCCTTTGCATCTGCATCATCCATCATTAGCCATCATGGTAGTAAGTTGTGTTGCCAGGATCCTTGACACGGATATTGGTAGAATCTTGATGATTGTGGAAATGCTCAAGTTCTTGAGAGCACGCACAAGCGCTACGTGTTATCATCGGCACCAACTCGGATTCATCTCAGTTTTCTTCGGCAATGCTATGACCTTTTCAACCAGTGAATTCACTCTTTATTGTTGGGTTCTTCCTCAGTTACCAGAATCATTCCCATCATTTGCATTTTGTTCCCAGCTTGCACCGCCAATGGGCCATTCTACCATGGGTCTCTTCCATTTCCGGTGATAAGCAAAAATCATCCATTGCGTTGTCTTCAACAAGGTAATCCACATCATCCAAGTCCGAGTATGCCATTCTACCGACCCCCCTCCAAACGATCGCTCGAGAATTGCCTTAGGCTGGTTTAAAGAGTTTCAATGATCTCTGAATCAAAAGTAATTCTTTTTGCCACTTAAGGGGATATCTCTACGAGTCACCTTCCCTAAGGTGTATCGTTATGGTATCATGGCAACTCAACTCCTCGCTACGTTGACAATCGTTTACCACCTTCTTAAGCGTGAAATTGTTGTCTACCTAGTGAACCTTCGTCATCCGTTTCTTCCACCCCTCTTGATGTGTATCTCGTGTCTCAACCTGAGAGATGGTCCTATGTCTCATTCCGTGAGTTAATCCTGAGTTGTTCGATCTTCGAGGAGATCGACCCTTCTAGAGTCTCCTTCTCTCCAGGTCATGTTGGCAGGATTTCTCAGAGCAAAACTTCAAGATAATAATGGTGATCGAATCAACGTTCCTATGAAGTGCAACCTGGATCGTGAAGATTATACTAGTCTACGTTACCCCTTCACCTTACCCTACGCTTGAATCTCGAGACGAGATTCTTGTTTAGTGGGGGTGAGTTGTCACATCCCTAGCTTCTGGTAATGCACTAGGCTAGACCTCATGTGAGCATCATGTTTTATTTCAAATGAAATTTGAATTGAGGAATTTTCAAAGCCTCAGAAACCTTCTAAAAATGATCAACATTAAAATCTTCTCAAAGAAGCCCAAGAAAATGTTCCTCTTAGTCTCTGAAAATATTGCAAAGAGGTAAAACTCAAAACAATATTTTTGGTATCTCAGAGTTAATTATTTTGGGCCTTTGAATTAAATAAATAGCTATTTGCATTGGATATATATATTATATATAAATAATATACGTCCAATAATTACTGGAACATTTTATGTGGTTTGGTATATTTTAGTTCTAGCCACATAATTATTTTCAGGATTTTATAAAATGGTTTAGTATTTTTACTAAACCAAAACAAAACAGAACAAAATAGAAAACAATAAATAAAAGACAGAGGAGAGAAACCTTACCTGGACTTACCTCCGCAGCCCACCAGGCCCACCTGGCCCAGCTCCATCTGGCCGGCCCAGCCCACCTCCTCCCCCTTGTCCTCTTCCTCCTCTGCCAGGAGGACGAACAGAGGCGAGGCGTGGCGCGCGCCCGAGAGGCCTCGGCCACCTCCTGCTTCCCCCTGGCCACCTCCTGCCTGGATGCCTCCCTCCTCGACGCCCGGAGACGCCACGCGCCTCCTCGACCCCCCTCTCACTTCCCTCTCCCTCTGGATCGCTCCCCCTCCTCTGGCTCTCTCTTTCCCTCTCTTCCCTGTGATCCCCGAGCGCAGCCGTCGCCGCCGTTCGCCATAGCCGCAGCCACCAGCCCTCCCTCGCCCCTCCGCCAGTTCCAGAAGCTCCGCCGCTGACCTCTACACCGTCCCCGCCAAGCCACACGAGCGGACGTGCCCTGCAGCGGCTTCCCCGACCTCTTCTTCAAGCTTCGGCCGCCGAGATCGCCGGCGACCGTGTGCCCTCCCTGACGCCTCCCCGAGCTCCCCGAGGCCACCGTCGCAACCCCCGTGAGCTCCTCTCTGTTTCCCCTCTGACCCCCTGCTCGATCTCGTGCCGTAGCTGCCGTCCCCGCAAGCACCGAGCTCCGGCCATCGCCATGGCCGGCGAACCTCGCGCCCCGGAGCTCTTCCGCTCGCTCCAGTAGCTCCCGCGTGCTCTCCAGGTCCCCAGGGTCCCGACGCGCTCCTCTGCTCTCCGGCTAACGCGCTGCAGCCACCACATCGTGCTGGCCCGAACTCCGGCCGCCGCCCTTGAGCTCGCCGCCGTCGATATAGGTCGCCCCCGGCCTAACTGACCGCACCACTCGACGCGCGGGATCTTCAGCGTCACGTAGCTGCCCTCCGCCGGCCATTTGGTCGCCGGAGGAGGAATTCCGACCCCCTCCGCCGTCTCGGGCTTCACCGGCGACGAGCCGTGGACCAAGTCCGGCGAGTTTTGACCCCAGTTGGACGCCCTGACTCAATGACAGGTGGGCCCAGCTCTGTTAGCTAATTAGGATTAGCACTAATCAAATTAGTTAAACTAATTACCCCCCCTGCTGACACTGACATGTGGGCCCAGGCTCTAATTAAACTTAGGATAGTTAACTGTGTCACTGACATGTGGTCCCCACACGTCAGGTTTGACCGGACCAGCCCCTATTGACCTATGACGTCATGCCAACGTCATGCTGACGCAATAATTCCTTTCTGGAATTTAAATAAATCTTAAATGTTTTAATAATTCCAGAATATATTCTAAACTTCAATAAATCATAGAAAATTAACCGTAACTCCAAATTAAATAAATTATATATGAAAAATTATCAGAAAAATTCAAGGAATCCATCTGTACCACTTTCATGCATGTTAGAACAACTTATAGCTGCTGTTTAGCACAAATCAATTAAATGGCATTTGAATAATCACATATGGAGTTTGAATTTGAATTTTATATTCAAACCAACTTCATTTAATCTGTTGCTAGTTGCATTAGCTCAAAACACATTCATATTGCCATGTCATGAGCATGCATCATATTGTGCATTGCATTGATTGTGTTCCTTTCTGTGTTGCCGGTATTTGTCCCCTCTCGATAGACGCGATACCGATGATGTGATCGTTGACACTGATGAAGACTCAATGTTATCTTCAGAAGTGCCAGGCAAGCAAAACCCCCTTGTTCATTCCGATACAAACCCACTCTCTCGCTCCTGCTCTCTTTTACTGCATTAGGACAACAACGATTCACCTGTTACTTGTTGCGGTAGTTGAACCCCTTTATCCTTTGCATGACCTGTCATTGCCACAGTAAATAGATGAAACCCACTAGCATGAGTAGGAGTTGTTTGAGCCTTGTTGTGCCTACTCATTCTTGCTTGTTTGTCATGCCTGCTACTGCTTAGAGTTGTGTCAGGTCTGATTCATCGGGAATGGATCAGAGGTGTGTGAACATGTCCTACCATTGAGAGCTAAGTGTTTGAAAATGATTTGGTAAAGGTAGCGGTGAGAGGCCATGTAGGAGTACATGGTGGGTTGTCTCATTGAAGCCGTCCTTAGGAACTGAGTTCTGTGTTTGTGATCCATGACTCAGCTACTACCATACATTGGGCCCTGAAATATGATCCCGCTCGACTTCTTAATCACCCTTGTCCTCTGTCCAGGAGTTGCAAGTAGTTTCTGGTGTTTGTAGTATGCTGGAGGCCGTGGACAGCGCTGACCGTAGGGGTGGGCTGTGATGCGGTAGGCACGTGGCCGGGTAAACCGGGCACCCGTTTGGTGTCACGGAACCCTGTTCACATCGTTTGGGGCTGTGAGCGAAACTCCGGCCGGATCTCCTCATGGATGGAACCCGAATAGGCGATAAACCTGGACTAGAGACTTAGGTGTTTAGGTAGGTTGTGGTGTACACCCACGTCGGCTTTCGCTTGAAGTCTGCCGAGCACATGTCGTGTGCAGACGCTAAGTGGTGGAAACATGTATGAAGAAGTACACCCCTGCAGGGTTAACATCATCTATTCGAATAGCCGTGTCCGCGGTAAAGGACTTCTGGGTTGCTTATATCAGTTCATAGACAAGTGAAAGTGGATACTCTAAAATACGCAAGATAAGCGTGAGTGCTATGGATGGCGTTCTCGTAGGGAGACGGGAGCGGATCCATAGTGGTGTATTGATATGGTGAATATGTGGACTCGTGTGCGCCACCTCAAAAGAGTTGCTTGCAGTCGTAGTTTAGGATAGCCACTGAGTCAAAGCTGGCTTGCTGCAGTTAAACCCCACCATCCCCTTGTTGAAAATGATGCATATGTAGTTAGTTCTGATGTAAGTGTTGCTGGGTACATTTGTACTCACGTTTGCCTATTTTATGTTTTTGCAGAGAGACTTCAGTCTCACTAGTAGTTCCACGTGGACTTCGACGTTTAGCTTGTTACCTCAGCTACGATCTTGAGCCCTCGGCAGGATCTGGTAGATAGTCAGGCTTCTCAGCCTTTTTCATTTCTAGATGTCTATACTCAGACATGATAGCTTCCGCTTGTGCTTTGACTTGTATGCTCTGAATGTTGGGTCGTGAGACCCCTGTTTGTAATATCTCGCTCCTCGGAGCCTAATGAATAAATACTTGAGTCGTAGAGTCATTTTGTGATGCCACGTTGTATTGCACATATCGAGCATATTGTGTGTATGTTATTAAAATGCTTGGTATGTGTGGGATCTGACTATCTAGTTGTTTATCTTTAGTAGCCTCTCTTACCGGGAAATGTCTCCTAGTGTTTCCATTGAGCCTTGGTAGCTTGCTACTGCTCCGGAACATTTAGGCTGGCCGGCATGTGTCCTTCTTCGTTCCTGTGTCTGTCCCTTCGGGGAAATGTCACGCGATGAATACCGGAGTCCTGTTAGCCCGCTACAGCCCGGTTCACCGGAGTCCTGCTAGCCCAGTGCTACAGCCTGGATTCACTCGCTGATGACCGACACGTTCGATGCTCGGTCATGGATGCCTGTCCCTGTAAGTCTGTGCCACTTTGGGTTTACGACTAGCCATGTCAGCCCGGTCTCCTTATCATATGGATGCTAGCGACACTGTCATATACGTGTGCCAAAAGGCGCAAACGGTCCCGGGCTAAGGTAAGGCGACACCCGTGGGAATACCGTGCGTGAGGCCGCAAAGTGATATGAGGTGTTACATGCTAGATCGATGTGGCATTGAGTCGGGGTCCTGACAATGGGATTGTAATCTCTCTGTGTATGTCCATTACCAAAATCGGTCTCACCGAGTTTGAGCAATCGGTACTACCGAGATTACAATGCAAACTCTCTGGTTAACTTATTACCAAAATCGGTCCCACCGAGTTTGAGTAATCGGTCCCACCGAGTTTGCCTGACCAACTCTCTGGTTAGCTAATTACCAAAATCGGTCTCACCGAGATTATGTTATTCCCTAACCCTAACCATATCGGTCCTACCGAGTTGCATGTCGGTCCCATCGAAATTCCTAACGGTCACTAGATTTACTAAATCGGTCCCACCGAGTTTGTTGATTCGGTCCCACCGAGTTTTGTAAATTGTGTGTAACGGTTAGATTTTGTGTGGAGGCGATATATACCCCTCCACCTCCTCTTCATTCATGGAGAGAGCCATAAGAACAAACCTACACTTCCAACTTACCATTTTTGAGAGAGAACCACCTACTCATGTGTTGAGGCCAAGATATTCCATTCCTACCATATGAATCTTGATCTCTAGCCTTCCCCAAGTTGCTTTCCACTCAAATCTTCTTTCCACCAGATCCAAATCCTATGAGAGAGAGTTGAGTGTTGGGGAGACTATCATTTGAAGCACAATAGCAAGGAGTTCATCATCAACGCACCATTTGTTACTTCTTGGAGAGTGGTGTCTCCTAGATTGGCTAGGTGTCACTTGGGAGCCTCCGACAAGATTGTGGAGTTGAACGAAGGAGTTTGTAGGGGCAAGGAGATCGCCTACTTCGTGAAGATCTACCACTAGTGAGGCAAGTCCTTCATGGGCGACGGCCATGGTGGGATAGACAAGGTTGCTTCTTCGTGGACCCTTCATGGGTGGAGCCCTCCGTGGACTCGCGCAACCGTTACCCTTCGTGTGTTGAAGTCTCCATCAACGTGGATGTACGATAGCACCACCTGTCGGAACCACGACAAAAACATCCATGTCCCCAATTGCGTTTGAATACTCCAAAACCCTTCCCTTTACAGTCTTGCAAGTTGCATGCTTTACTTTCCACTGCTCATATACTCTTCGCATGCTTGCTTGTTATGTATTATAAATGTTAAACTTGTGCCTAAACTCCACTTAAACTTAAAGAAGTTAAAAATGCAACTTTGATACTTAGTGTCTAATCACCCCCCCCCTCTAGACACCTCTTCTCAAGGTCCTATGAGTGGTATTAGAGCATTGGTCTCCATTGCCTTGTTTTAATCACCATTGGAGGAAGATGGATGAGTCTACTTTCGGGAGTCTTAGACATAGAGTGCCTATTCTTGATGGAGAGTATTTTCATGAGTGGAAAAATGAGATGCTTGTAATTTTCAATCAATATCATTTGAACAAGTACATTGCTAGCCCTTGTGCACCTCATGTTGATCCTATGCATCCTACTCTTGATGAGTCAATTGACATGATTAGGAATCTTAGAACTGTTAATCTTATCACTAGAGGCTTGCCTAGAAACTTAATTAGAAACTCGCCTACTCTTGAGTGTGCCTACACTATATGGAAATTTCTTGAGGAACGCTTTCCAAATTATTCCTTGAAAAATCTAGATGAAATTCTCCATAAGTCTATTGCCTTGAGCAAGATGAATAATAGTGATCCTATGTTTGGTGACCGTTTATTTGAACTTACAACACTTATGCGTGCCAAAGGAGATGTTGGAATTATTGTTGATATTATTTTCGAAGCTATAAAAATTCATAAGCAAGATCATTGTCAAACTCACTCTAACGAATTACCCTTTCTAGGACTTGATCCACCACATGACGATGTTGAACATGGATGGTATGATGAGGATGATGATAGTGACTTCAATCTTGACAATGCAATGAGACATTTTGGTCTTATGGCAAATCTTCGGGGATATATGTCAGGAGGAAAGGAATGGGTTCTTGACAATGGATGTACCGATCACATGACCGGAGATATAGACATGTTTCGTCAGCTTGCTGGAAACGATGGTCCTCGAAAGTATGTCACTTTCGGTGACAACTCAAAGGATAAGGTGGTTGGCCTCTGTAAGATGGCCATCTCACATGATAGCTCCATTCAGAATGTTATGGTCGTTGAATCTCTTGGCTACAACTTACTTTCAGTATCTAGACTTGCTGATTTCGTTTTCAATGTCCTATTTACTGAAGTAGATTGCCAAGTGTTTCGTCGAGACAATCATAAAATGGTATTTACCGGTATACGTAGAGGTGATCTTTACATTGTTGATTTCTCTAAAAAGGCTCAACCTAAAACTTGCTTCATTGCTAAATCCTCAAAAGGTTGGTTATGGCATAGACGACTAGGTCACGTTGGCATGAGAAACCTTGACAAGCTTATTAAAGGGAATCATATCCTTGGTGTTAACGATGTCATATTTGATAAGGATAGACTTTGCAGTGCTTGTCAGGCATGTAAACAGGTTGGAGGAAGGCATCCCGTGAAAAATATCATGACCACAAGGAGGCCACTTGAGCTACTTCACATGGATCTTTTCGGTCACAATGCTTACAAGAGTCTCGGTGGAATTTATTTTGGTCTAGTTATAGTTAATGATTTTTCAAGATTGACGTGGGTGTTCTTTCTCGATGATAAATCCCAGGTCCAAAAGATCTTCAAAAATTTCGCCAGGAAGGCTCAAAATCAGTTTGAAGTGAAGATCAAGAAGGTTCGCAGCAACAACGGAACGGAGTTGAAGAACGTAAACATGGACACCTTTCTTGACGAAGAAGGGATTTCACACGAGTTCTAGGCTACGTACACACCTCAATAAAATGGAGTTGTTGAGAGGAAGAACCAGACGCTCATCAAAATGTCGAGAACGATGCTTGATGAGTACAAGACATCGAAGCACTTTTGGGCAGAAGCGGTTGAGACAGCTTGTCATGCAACAAATCGCTTGTATCTTCACAAGCTACTCGGAAAGACGGCATACGAGAT
>NC_057795.1:132662726-132675606 GCF_018294505.1 Triticum aestivum | reverse complement strand
GATACTTTCGAGTATTCGGCTCAAAGTGCTACATTCTTGATAAGCATCGTCGTTCCAAATTTGCTCCTAAGTCTCATGAAGGTTTCCTACTAGGTTATGGATCAAACTCTCACACTTACCGTGTCTACAACAATTTCACCCGAAAGGTTGAAGAGACGGTAGATGTGAAGTTTGATGAATCTAACGACTCGCAAGTAGAGCAATTGCCAATTTATGTAGGAGACAAAGATCATTTGGAAGAAATCCAAGACTTGTCTATTGGCAAGGTCCGTCCAACAGAGGTGAAGGAGAGTACCTTGTCCGTCCAAGTGGAAGCTTCTACTTCACGACAAGGTGAACCAAGAGTTGATATGGAAGCATCCACAAGTGGGACACACCAAGATGAAGAAAACGAGGAAGTGCATCAGGATGAACGTCAACAACCTCCTTCTCCACCACGACAAGAGAACGACAACTCCAACAATGAAGAAGGCCAAGAAGAAGAACAAGATGATGAAGAAGTTCAACCAAGAACCAAGCAAAAGCTTTCACGAGTTCGAGCAAGAATTGCTAAAGACCATCCCGTCGAGCAAATCTACAATGATATTCAAACAGGGAGAATCACTCGCTCTAAAACTCGTTTAGCTAACTTTTGTGAAAACTATTCTTTCATCTCTAGCATTGAACCTATGAAGGTCGAAGAAGCATTGGAAGATCCGGATTGGATAAATGCTATACACAAAGAGCTACACAACTTTGACAGGAACCATGTTTGGACATTGGTTGAGAAGCCCGACAACAACCACAACATCATCGGTACCAAATGGGTGTTTCGCAACAAGCAAGATGAAGATGGACACGTAGTACACAACAAAGCACGTCTCGTCGCCCAAGGCTACACACAAGTCGAATGTATGGACTATGGTGAGACTTACGCTCCCGTTGCTAGACTTGAGTCCATTCGCATCTTACTTGCCTATGCTAATCTCCATGATATCACCTTGTACCAAATGGACATTAAAAGTGCTTTTCTAAATGGTGAAATAGAGGAGGAAGTTTATTTTAAGCAACCTCCTGGCTTTGTCAATCCTAAGAAACCAAACAATGTTTACAAACTTCACAAAGCCCTTTATGGTCTTAAACAAGCTCCTAGAGCGTGGTATAAATGCTTGACCAAGTTCCTCATTGAAAAAGGCTTTGAAATTGGGAAAGTTGATTCCACACTTTTTACTAAAAGGGTTAATGGACAACTATTTGTGTGCCAAATCTATGTTGTTGATATTATATTTGGTTCAACCAACCCTCATTTTAGTGAAAAGTTTGGGAAGCTAATGTCGGAGAAGTTTGAGATGTCAATGATGAGTGAACTCAAATTCTACCTTGGGTTGCAAATCAAGCAAACTAAGGAAGGAACTTTTGTTTCTCAAACGAAGTACACTAAGGACTTATTCAAGAAGTTCAATATGCAAGAGTGCAAAGGTATGTCTACACCCATGCCTACCAGTGGACACCTTGATTTGACCAAAGATGGTGAACCGGTTGATCAAAAGGTTTATCGCTCTATGATTGGTTCATTGTTATATCTATGTGCTTCACGTCCCGATATCATGCTAAGTGTGTGCATGTCTGCAAGATATCAAGCTGCTCCTAAAGAATGTCATCTTAAGGCCGTGAAAAGGATAGTGAGATACTTAATCCATACACCAAATTTTGGCATTTGGTATCCTAAGAGGGACTCTTTCGATCTTGTTGGCTACTCCGACTCGGACTATGCCGGAGACAAGGTTGATAGAAAGTCCACTTCGGGTACATGTCAATTTCCTTGTATATCTCTTGTGTCTTGGTCCTCCAAGAAACAAAACTCGGTATCCATATCTACCGCCAAAGTGGAGTACATTGCCGCTGGTTCATGTTGTGCTCAATTACTTTGAATGACCCAAACTCTTAAAGATTATGGGATATATGTGAAACATGTTCCATTGCTTTGTGACAATGAAAGTGCTATCAAAATTGGTTATAATCCCGTACAACATTCTCGAACTAAGCATATTGATGTTCGTCATCATTTCATTCGAGATCATGTTGCTAAGGGTGACATTAATCTTAAGCATTTTCGCACCGAAAAGAAATTAGCGGATATATTCACTAAACCTCTTGATGAGAAAGTGTTTTGCAGGTTGAGAGGAGAATTGAACATCATAGATGCATGCTTCAAACTTGGAGTAGAAACTCCATTGGACACATGCAAGACATGAGCTTATGACTAATCCTTGATATTTCTCTTATGATGAAGATCTTATGTCTTGGATATATTTGCATCTTGCATGTCATATAACCCATATAGGTACTTGGTTGGATAAAATTCCATGAGATTGTAATCTACTCACATCTTGAGCAATCTCTACATCACCAAGTCTCTACACTATGGTGGTTGAAGACAAGGAAGCACGGAACCATTCAAACATATCCTTTGACAGATTCTATGTTGAGCTTCATGATTGTCATTTTTGGATACACAAGTGCTCTTCCTTGCAAGAACTAACCCATGTAGGTAGATGGACTCAAATTCCAAGTGGTGCTCCCAATTCTTGATGAGCTACATCAACCTTGAGCAACCCACACAAGTTCAACTACATGTCCAACACCACCAACCAAGGTATGTTAATCCACCTTAGAGAAGCTTTACTCCAAGTCATGAGCTAAAGCAACTCGACAAGATGTGAATACATCAAGCTGCTTAAACGAAAAATGGCAACCCCATTTTGAGCTTAAACGATGAGTATGACCTATGATCAAGTGATCTCACTTGACTCCTAAGTCAATATACTCTAACATAGGTGACTTTGTCGCCGACCATCTCTAGATGAAGTTCTCTTGTGTTCTTTTCTGTGTTTTTGAATTTGTCTCATGCATATTTGTTTCCCCTTTCAAAAAAAAAACTTCATCTAGATTTCTTTCTGCTTGCTCTGCATTTTCTGCATCCAATTCATTGCATATCATTCAGTAAATTCCTTGCAAATCTTTGTGAGATCTTACTAGCCTAGTGAGCTGAGGTGACAAGTGTTTTCTCTGTGATAAACTCGATTTCACCGATTTGTTGTTTTCGGTCCAACCGAATCCTTTCGGTACAAACGAAACATACCACTCGGTGCCACCGATTTCACAACAGGAAAAACAGTTTGCCACTTATTATGTGTTTCTTCTAATCCAACTCCACTGAATGAATCTTGTCCTCTACAAGCATCACATTTTTATAAATGCTTTGTGCTGTGACTCAAGGATCAAACCCTTCATGGAAATTGATGTCAAAGGGGGAGAGAGAGATCACATCAAAGCTTATCACTTAGAGAGATCACATCAGAGAGAGAGAGAGAGAGTATCAGATCCTCAGGGGGAGAAAGAGATCTCCAGGGGGGAGAGAATACTCAAGTAGAAAGTATTTCTCAAGGATCCGAAATGCTTGGTGTTCAAGAGGAGAGATGCCACATGTCTTCTTGAGGGGAAAGACATGTTCATATGTGCTTATTTGCATTAGCTCTGTTCTTTTATATCCTTCAGCCCTGATTTTCTGTTCCCTATCTTCTCCCAGTATCCCAAGCTAGATTAAGGGGGAGCAAGGCATCTAAGGGAAAGAAATCATTTAAATTCATTACATATATTTACTCTTGGGGACATGTCTAATCCAATGTGGTACTTAGTACTCACTCTCTACATGTCATCCCAGTCTTGGTATTCTTGTGGTTTCTTCTGTTTGATCTGGCTAGTAGATGTACCCGTGTTATCTAACCTTGCTTACGCAGGTTCATTCCATCCTAAGCCAACTCAAGACTACAAGGTAAGTATATGCATCACAATCATGTGTATGAGGAATTCTTGCTGATGTACATACTGTTTGCAAGAAGGACTCATGGGCATGAAGGTATTTTCTTTAATATTCTTTGCTCTAATGCATATGGCCAAGATACATGTAACACATTGCCTGCTCTATCATGGTTACACTCTCACATGCTTCTATATTCCATATTCACATGATTGCATACATGTAGGGGAGCCTATGCTTGTTACATGTCTTTCCAAAGCTTTACTTGCTATTCTTTATATCTTTATATAAAGCTTTGATGTATGTTGTCATCAATTACCAAAAAGGGGGATATTGAAAGCACAAGTGCTCCCAAGGTGGTTTTGGTAATTAATGTCAACATATCTCTTGTTGGACTAACACTTTTATCTAGTATGTTTCATATAAGTTCAAAAATGGAGTGGCATGGACTAAAGGATGTGGGAACTCCCTTTAGATGCCAAGGACAAAGGATTGGCTCAAGCTTCAAGCTCAAGACTCTTCATTTTACATTTTAGTGATCCAAGATCACATTGAGTCTATAGGAAAAGCCAATACTATCAAGAAGGGATGATGTGTTGCTTAATGAGTTTCTTGCTCCACAGTGCTTAGTGATATGCTTCAAAACCCGCAGCTACTTTCCCACTTCCACACATATGACCTAAACCTAAAGTCAAACTCGGCCCCATCGATTCTTTCCATCCGGCGCCACCGAGTTCAGATGTCATAGCCACTGCCACAAACCCTAGACAAATCGGTCTCACCGATAGGGATCTCGGTCTCACCGATATGGGATTGTAATCTCTCTGTGTATATCCATTACCAAAATCGGTCTCACCGAGTTTGAGCAATCGGTACTACCGAGATTACAATGCAAACTCTCTGGTTAACTTATTACCAAAATCGGTCCCACCGAGTTTGAGTAATCGGTCCCACCTAGTTTGCCAGACCAACTCTCTGGTTAGCTAATTACCAAAATCGGCCTCACCGAGTTTGTGTAATCGGTCTCACCGAGATTATGTTATGCCCTAACCCTAACCATATCGGTCCTCCCGAGTTGCATGTCGGTCCCACAGAAATTCCTAACGGTCACTAGATTTGCTAAATTGGTCCGACCGAGTTTGTTGATTCGGTCCCACCGAGTTTGGTAAATTGTGTGTAACGGTTAGATTTTGCGTGGAGGCTATATATACCCCTACACTTCCAACTTACCAGTTCTGAGAGAGAACTACCTACTCATGGGAATTTTGCAAAAAGATACCGACACCCCTCTCAAGATTTGCAAATAAGGCCTTCCCTCGTTCATCCTTTTCTCCCACAAGATAAACTACTCATACAAATGCATCTTGATGCATGCAACGCATGGGCATCTTGCTAGTTCTAAAAAACTTTCCATCATTTGCCACACTACTAGTTGTAGATGAAAAACCTACCCAAGCAAAGTGCGATACAAGAGCGACGCACAATTACAAGCTGATATTCTGTTGGACAATGGAGGCTATAACCAATTACTTTTATAGGAACAATAGCACCCATGAAATTTGAAGGGTAGGTATGAACAAAATTGGAACTGCTCATGTACTGCTAAGTGATTCAATACACACATTACCAATCGAGGAGGAGAATGATGGTCGCAGTGGCCTCTGTGAGTCATGGTCAGCAACGGGAGTCGGTTCATTGTCCACGACGGTGGTGCTTATGCGCTTGGCGTCGGCTTCCAAGAAGTAGATCCGAGACCGTGGAAGACGGTGCCCAGGAAGAGGCTCCGTGTACGAAAACAACGGTGGACCGGCTCCAGTGCGGCGTACGAGGTCGTCGATGAGGCAGATGCACTACGGTGGACGAGTGCGCCGATGTAGAAGGTGAGGAGCACGAAGGCTTCGATGCCGTGGAGAAGTCTATTTTGCATTAGGGATAGAAAATGGGGAGTATTCAGGTGTACTACTCTGGGTGTCAGGGTGGGGTTGGCTGGATAGGGTGAACCGGAAGTTACGAAAACAGCTCCCTACCAAGCGTCATCCGTAGGCCTGTTCCGAAGGCTATTATGGTAACTTCCCACTGCTCAAATCAGGGTCGCAGGAGATTTTCCTGCCGACCTCAAAATTTTGTGACACTGAACTCCCCATGTGGCTTGTTGGGTGATTCGGCTAAGCAACTAGCGAGTAGTACCAGTAAACTCTGCATATTAGGTTTGACCAAAGTCAAACTTCCTAAAGTTTGACCAAGTTTATAGAAAAATATAAACATTTACCATAAAAAATATGTATGATGTGAAAGTACATTCAATAATGAATCTAGTGGTATTTATTTGTTATTGTATATGTTAATATTTTTTGTTATAAACTTTCTGAGAGTTTACAAAACTTGACTTTGACCAATGGTAATATGCGGACTTAAATAAAAATGGAGGGAGTACACATTTTTTTCTTAGTTTTTAGTGAACTATTCATTTGTTGAAATTGTGGAATAAATATATTAGGCTACTCACTTCTAATGTAATGGTCTATACAATTCAATAGTTACTATCATTGTCGAATTCCAAGATGTTTACGAGGTGTGTAGTACTTCACAACATGCTCAAACTCACATAATCCTAGTGAAATGAGAATCTAAATGCATTTCATAGCTATTACTTTGTAGGATGCAACAAAACCAACCATAACTCTACATCATCCATTATAAAAGCAACATTTTGAACATATCCCAATGTGTGAATGAAACGTGCAGAGAGAGCTTGCGAAGATGGAGCAGATGGGGCGGGAAAGATTGTGTGTATGTGGACGAGAGAGTAGGAGACAAACCTAACGAGACAGCGAGAGTGAGATAGAGAGAGAAAGAGAGAGGAAGAAGTTAGGTCTGTGAGATAGATGGAGACATGTAATATACATGGGATGCGTGTGCATACGGATTTTGTATACGTGGAAGGAGAAGAGACAATGGGTTTGATGAGTGAGATGGAAAAACATGGACGAGAGGGGAAGGATATCATGGGTTGAGGGATTGATAATTTTGTGTGGGGGAGAAAGGGATTGGTAATTTTGTGTGAGAGAGAGGGTGGGGGGAGGAGTCAGTCAGCTGTCACCACATCATCCTGCTTCCAAATGGCCCTGCATTCTCTAGCGTAGTGTGGTCTCCATCTTCGATCTCCTCGATGCCCTCTTTGAAGATTGAGGTGTTGTACATGCTGGGGTGCAAAGAAGAACAAGCGAGAGTGGTCGCCATATAACCTTGGCTGGGGATGAATTGTGTGCTCCAGGGAGGGTGTGTGAGTGTGTTGTGCTGTGTGTGTGTGTGTGTGTCAGATATTGAGATAAAACAAACCTAGGGAGAGAAATGTGTGTGTATGTGACGGAAAGCTACATGCTAAACAGGGTATTCACGAAGAGATTGTGCGGGCCTTGAGGTGGGCAGGGGCCGGGTGAGGGTGTCAAAATGTGCGCGTTGATGCATGTGCTACATGAGATCGTGCGTGGGACGGACGAATCGAGAGAGATGATTGTTGTGTTATGGATGCTCCTCTCTCTCTCACACACACACACACACACAAGTAAAATAGAAAACCGTTCTCTCATGTATTCACAATGTATCGGTATCTGTCTATGTCTCACTCATGCATGAGCATTTGCACATTCACACCACTCTATGTCTCTATCACACGCACACCGTCTCCACATTGTCATTACACCACAACACACATATGGACACATACGCACGTTCTCTCAGTCACACACACGAAATCAGTATTAACAAAAACTAGGGCGCACCTAAAACATCCAAATCCAAATAAACATGAACTTGAGCTAAATTCAAATATATGGAAATATTGTAGCGTCAAGAACTTTTCCAGGAAAAAAAAGTTGAGTAATATTCGGGGATTGTTTTCACACACACAAAAAGGTTCAGTGGATGTCCTTCGAGCGCGACACGGTGACGCACCGTTCGATCGACCGCGCGGCCGCGGTTCACGTGCTTGTACAAGATTCCGTATCGTGGTTGTGGTAACTAATAAAAGCGTTGCCTAAGTCTAATGTTTACATGTACTAGTATGGTTTTCTTTTAAGTTTGACCAACCCTATATAACACTGCTTTTAAAAAAACCCTATATAAAACTAAAGTAAACTCCCATACACGCACTCATCAATATGTCGCCGCCCCGTTGCGCATGCCGGCACCCGCCTGCTCCGGCCAACAATTTCTGATCCATCACCACCATGTCGCCACCATCCCTGTGCCCTAAAGCCGAAGGCTCGCCCGTTCACGTCGTCTGCAGTCGCTCCTCCCAATGCCTCCGCGCTGCCAAGCACGCGAGCAGCTGGTGGAGCCGCGTTTATGCATGCAGCGGACAAAGAGGAGGACGAGCGCACTCCAGCACGCTGGCGAGGAGGAACTAGCGTGTCATTGTTGTCTCTGCCCGCGCGGAGGAGGCGCACATGGTGGCTGTCGCGCGCGCGTCGAGCCTGCAAACCGGGTGCGGACACGGAATCTACCTTCGAGACCTTTAATGCCACGTGGATCCTGCAATCTGAAGGAGCAATTTGGGTCAGTCGACTCTTGTGAGCCGTTTGATGCAACATGGATGGCTAGAAGGGCTTCTTCAACCTCCGAAATTGATGCATGGTTCCACTACAAGAAATATGTCAACTTGTGACCTTGACTGTTGGTCACTGAAAGGTCATTGTTTTTCATTTGCGACCTTTTTGTGACCAAAAACAGAAGGTTAAAAGATGGCAGTCGTAAACTGAAATTAACGACCTTCTCTATGAGAAGGTCGTAGACGTTTACGACCAAAACAGAAGGTCGTTGAACCCATGACCTTTTGTTTTGGTCACTGGCTATCTGCCCAAGCCACGTCAGATCCGACGTGGCAATCTGACGTGGCAAAACTATGACTAATTGAAAAGGTCACTAACAAGAATCAGCCCGGTCCGATTGAGTGTTTTACATGGGCCTAGCCCATTAATTCAACCTTTTATATATTTTTTCCTGTCAATTTACGCTAGCTACATGGGCCTAGCCCAGCAATTCGGCCTTTTTTGTTTCTAAGACACAGAACTTTACGGTCCATTTCTTTTTGGGCCTCGGCCTTTTAGAAGTTGACTTCTTTTTTGGGCCTGAGCCTTTTTGCATGCTATTCACGTTTTGGGCCTTGGCCTCTACCAATAAGTAGGTCCAACTCATCAACTTTATATTTCTCACATTTTCACAGTACACAAATGACAAATATTTCAAATGAAACAGAACTATATACTTGAAATGATAGCCATAATTAGCCTATTACAATCTTTACATAGTGTTCATACAACCAGACCAGTACAGAATACAATGTAACTAGCTATGAAATACAACCAGAACACAAGGCATATTGATAGATAACCACCACGCTTCATCGTCTTCCTCTTCCAAATTCCATGAAATAAATCACCTAGCATTAGAAGGATCACACATCAGGAGCATATAAAACATCAAACAAAGAAATAAATGGCAAGCAGTATAAAAATCAAGGTAGCACTAGTATATTTTAACTTGTCTTGCAACCATTAATATAATTTTCTTATAAGAAAACATATGGTCTGTTGCTTATGACCTACTAGATTACTAAACACAAACATATGGTCACTTTGATACTTGCTTAACAGTTTCAATGTAAACCAACTGCTAAACCTTAAAAGATGCAAAGCTGAAATCTAACTGATAACTGTAGCAAGAGTGCTTCCAGCACAATATCACAATTCTGCATTTCTAACCAGCACAAGGGTTCAGCAAGCCAATGCATTTTGGTGTGGATATTCTAGACTTTGATGCTGCTAGGTTCATTGGTTAAAGGAATACATCAGGAACAAAGTGCAAGCAATAGCAACGAAAATGTATGCGCACCTCATGGAGGAGTGGAGGTTGGCGAAAGCAAGGGCTTCGTCGGGGCAGCCGGAGGCGGCGCTTGATGGACGAAAAGTTTCAACATACACTCAGCTCCGTGTTGAATTGGACCGGCCAATCCAGCTCTTAAACCGGCTTGCAGATCGACGAACACTTGGCCAATCTACACAATAATAGAGACAGAACAATCAACTTGTTGCACACTAGAGGCAGAGGGGATTTCTTTAGAAAAGAAATAGAACTGGACATAGAGCCACATCCCACATTAATAAATTGTTTCCAGCAGCTGTAACATAGAATCAATACAAATGTTGTATGGACATGAACAACATGATAAGTGACTACTGGTGAGAAAACTGAGGTTTGCAAATTCTACTAGTCTCCCGACATGGGTACTGGTTCATCAAACAACATGAATCGCAAATTGCTTGAAATAAACATGCTAGAACAAGTAGTTGTTGGTCCAGTGAATCATGGAGAGCTTATTTCTCATGAACAGATACTTGCTAGAACAAATCACAAACCGACAGTATGCAGGCAGGGTACATAGAGACCAGGAGAAGCAGGGCAGGTCCGGCCGCGGCCGTTGTACGCTTCCGCATTTCTAATGGCGATGTAAGTTGTCACCAATGTCAATTATTTTAATACAAACATTTTCACAAACATCATACAAGCAAACTCCATTACACAATATGCAGTACATAGGAACAGACAAACAGTCAACACGTATATATCTAGTCAATAAAATATGCATGCAAAGTTGTACTAATGTAGACATGCTTTCACAGTCATATGCATAGGTGTTTCATAATTGAACAGAATTGAATAGCAAAGAAATCGGAATTGAACAGAATTGCCATGCAGAGTTAGTCATATGCATAGGTGTTTCACATAATGAGGGGAGTACTTGATTAGTTAAGAAGAGATCAATTTTCAGGAAAGTTAATACATATTTCATGCTTGTCTACAAAATAAATCGTATCAACTTAACAATTAGTCATGCATAAGTGGTTCACATCAAAAACATACAGAAGTGCAGACTTGAGATTGACAAATAGGATGCATGCTCTAAACATATAGAAGTTCTACAGAGAAGCAGCAATGGCATCACAGTTGAGTTGCCAGACCAAAACAAAGCCATGTATGTATCTAACAAAATCATCCAAACTAAATAGTGTAGTATAGTTCATCAATTGATATGGGCAGCTAGCCAAGTTTCCCAATGGGAAGATCTCACAAGAGCAGACAAAGAAATGGATATTTTAAACTAGACTAGATTGCAGGGGGAAAGGAGACGGATGTGTGGCGTTACCAAGATAACACTCCTAATTTTTCTCGTGAAAGGATCATGATAGACACATGTAGCTACCAACAGGAAGAGGAAAATGGAAAATGCAGGCTACATGACCGAGGTTCTACCGACAAGAACCAACCAAATTAACCCAGCAAGTTATTTAGATGAGGCAAGCAGCCCAGATGCAAAAGGGTGGATTGTTCAGTCCACTTTAGTTCAAGCTATCCAGAAGAGAATTTTAGGACGGCTGGCTGGGTTCCCTTCTTGTGCACCCTGCAGTCTGGGGCGTTTGGCTGCAAGGGGGACATCGGCTGCCTGTTGTTGAAATCAATGGCCAGGTCGACTAGGCTCGTGTCCTTCAGGCTCAATGACTTGCGCTTCTGCTGCAGCACCAAGAATGACATTGTTAATGTAGTCAAGGTAGACAGACAGTAGGGTAATTCAGGTTTCGACTAATAGTTGTACTGCCTGTGGTGTGTGTGTACTAAATTAAATAAAATCAGTAAACACTTGAGCTTTTATGGTTGGGTTGGTTGGTGCTTTTACCTTGGTGGAATTGTTGGCAGAGTGCTTCCTTTCGGACTAATGTTTCCGCTCCTTCTCCAGTAAGCACAACAGCCTCTTGTTGGCTTCGTCAAGAGCTCTGTTCTCCTCGAATAACAACTTAACCTTGAAACAAACACATACAACTTGTTGAGAACAAAATCCGGAGTGTATCATGTTTGGAATGAAATGGCATTAGCAAATCAAGTAGAATAGGAACCAACTAGGGCAACTTCATCAGATATACAGAAACTGAAGTTACATGTCAATCCAATAGAAAAAACTTCCTAGATAGTCATGCGTGTACTACAACAATCATGTCACTTCATGTGAGCAAACGCAAAACCAACTGACATTGGTAATAACAACCAGGCAACGATGGAACAAAATTAATCTGCCACTAGAACTACAAAAGCGTATTACATTTATTTATTTTTTGATCTGAAAACGCCTTACATTAGTGTACGAAGGGAGTACATGCAAAGGCTAGACATCTAAAAACTTAAACTGGAGATACACCAAAAGGGCATTAACCTCCAAACACTGCAAGCATAGTGTCAGCTAAGAAGTCATCAGACAACCCAATCCACTC
The DNA here is from genome assembly GCF_018294505.1 of Triticum aestivum. Taxonomy (NCBI): domain Eukaryota; kingdom Viridiplantae; phylum Streptophyta; class Magnoliopsida; order Poales; family Poaceae; genus Triticum; species Triticum aestivum. The sequence continues at coordinate 132,663,486 of NC_057795.1, read as the reverse complement.
TAAACACCAAAACCTTGAGTGAGACCTGACAAGAGAAAAAATCTCTCTTACAGCAATGATTCAAAAGGGCTGCCACACACTAAACCCAAAAACCCACACAATAACACCACGTAATGTAAGGTGGACTTGGCAGCACTGCTACTTGGTTTTTGCTACTGTACATGATTTGTCTCCCTAAATAAACTCTATGCAAACATGGATGTTAAAGAGGTGGCACTACTAGGGAAAAGCCTATACATAGAATCTTAGCAGCAGCGCGGCTCAAAAAGGAGCACTGATGCTAACTAGTAGTAGCACGTGTGCGGGAAACTCGTTGCTGATAAGGATTTAGCAGTAGCATGCTCGGCGTAACACGCGCTGCTACAAATATCGACCGTCGGTGTTCACCTAACTCTAATTGGCAGTAGCGCGGTCGCGCGAACCGCGCTACTGCTAAGGATGTAGTAGTAGCGCGCTTTTTTTGAGATCGCTGCTGCTAAATTTCAATTTGCCACACTTTTTTGTCCCAGTTAGCAGTAGCGCCGTATCCCAAAGCGCGCTGCTGCTAATTCCTTAGTAGCAGCGCGTTTTAGATCCCGCGCTACTGCTATCCCGCACCAACCCACCACCTTTCCCCACCCGTCCCTCCCCTCCCCCTCCTCTCTTTCCCTTCCCCCTACCTTCCCCTCCCCCTCCTCTCTTCCCTTCCCCCTACCTCCCCCACATGCTCCCACTCTCACTCTTCTTCTTCCTCAATATTTCTCCCCCATTACTCTCTCTC